>NC_064640.1:698284921-698587952 GCF_023864345.2 Schistocerca serialis cubense | reverse complement strand
TCTTGAGGTTACCACAGGTAAAATAAATCTGTTTGTGCCTCTTAAAAGTAAATGCCTGAACCCACGCATTGCACCTGTGATAGCTCGTTCCACCATACCATTGTGGCCACATTACCCAGCCCCAAGAGTGTGCTGTAACGGATGATGTGCTTAGCTTACAAAATTCGTCACGATGGAAATAATGCGAGTCTATTAAATGGTCAAGTAGAAGCAAGCTTCTGACACAGAGATTATGCTATTCTCATGTCAGCAGGATGTAAAGACTCTTCTAGGCACCATAGGCTGGATGTGAAGCCATTTTGATTTTTCACAAATTCAGCAAATTTCTTAGTTCGAGAAAATCCACTGTGAAGTGTGAAGTTGCCGGATAATTCGATTATTACTGTTATTATTACTATCATTTTATTCATACCGCTGCTGGAACACGACCGTAGTCTTCAGGTAAAACGCGAGACCAGCTAATATGACGTCTGGCGACCGAAAGCACATATCGACAAAATTTTTATCGCCCCTTTCCTCTCGGTGCTGAAGTTATGAGTGTAATTCAAGCGAATCTACAATATCACATTAGCTGGTCTCGTGTTTTACCTCAAGACTACGGTCGTAGTCAAGAGTAATGTACTAAGACTGGAGTCAAGACTTCCTCTGGGAAGTGCCGCAGTCTACATGTTGCTAGATCGAGCATATTGCCAGACACAGAATTCTGAGAGGAGCACGATTGTATTGTCCACCTTACGTGAACGACTCGGCGGTCAATTTTTTGGTCTGAGACTGTATCTACAACACATATTGCACGCTGAAGACCCAGAAGAATTTAAAAAAAAAGTAGTTTATGAGAGCAACGTTAACCATAGCGTTCGAAGTATTCATTGTATTGTATACGTGTGTGTAAACGCCTTCCAATGACCACTCAAGAAAGACAAGGATACACAGTCTAGCTCCAATATTATAAATACGCCTCAGTTTGTGGATGAACTCAGACTTAGGTTGATAATAATTGTGAAAATTTAGCAGCACTGTACGCATTGGTGTTAAACTCGTTTTCAACCAATGATTCGCACAGCTACAGGGATACTACTTGTGATACCTCTTAGACAAAATACTTAAGCAGTGTTATCAGACGAAAAGATCAACCTGACACAAACTGTGGGAAGTTTGTTTTACAGCCTTCGTACCTGGATATTCAGCTTTTTCCTATTTGAGATATCTGTGAACTTTGCTGCTTAAGACGTTTTAAGCAGAAACTAAATTCCCTCAGCTTCGACAATGTTTAAAGAAATCGTCTTATTGGCACTAAATCGTGGTTTGTGAATTGTTTACCGGCCGTACTCTGCCGTATTTTGCCGGTTGGAAGGCAAAAGCTTACTGACAAATTTCACACAGAAATTACTGTTACAGTGTACTTATGGAGCCAAATGAGTGAATTGCGTATTTTTAGGTGAGAAAGAGCACTGGCAAACAGTCTTCGCTACATTAGGTTATTTAAACTGGTGTCACTCTGAGCTAGAATTTATGGGCAGCGACTAAGTGTAAGGTCAACGTTTCGGATGCGAGTTTTGCGACTGTGAAATACTTTCCTACATTATAGAAGCGAATATTAAATTTGAACTAATATTGCGAAAATTTTGTACTTGGACAGCTTAGAATGAAAATACTTCTGTTTATTTCAAAGGGAAACAATAAATTTTCTAAAACACTGTCTGTCATACACAACTTGAAACAGGTCATGTCGACCAAATCATGTGGACGAACTAACAGCAACGTATATCGGAAGGCAGTAAGATCTCTTGCCTTTTGGTTTGTCAGTACTCGATAGCCATTTCTAAGCGAAAGTAAATAAAGAAAGGCAGTGCGTTTTTGTTACCAAGTAACGTCTTCGTCAATTACTTTAGTTTTAAAGTAATCTACGAGTAATTTCTGGTGTTTGATATTAGCATGAAAAGGATTCCGTAGACAGGGAAAGAACCTGTTCTTGGGAAACTACATCTATAGTGACCAAAAGGCATTAAATGATGTTCAAGCACTTGTGTTACAGCAGCGGTACGAATAAAATATTAATAATAACAGTAATAATCGAATTATCCGGCAACTTCACACTTCACAGTGGATTTTCTCGAACTAAGAAATTTGCTGAATTTGTGAAAAATCAAAATGGCTTCACATCCAGCCTATGGTGCCTAGAAGAGTCTTTACATCCTGCTGACATGAGAATAGCATAATCTCTGCGTCAGAAGCTTGCTTCTACTTGACCATTTAATAGACTCGCATTTTTTTCCACCGTGACTAATTTTGTAAGCTAAGCACATCATCCGTTACAGCACACTCTTGGGGCTGGGTAATGTGGCCACAATGGTATGGTGGAACGAGCTATCACAGGTGCAATGCGTGGATTCAGGCATTTACTTTTAAGAGGCACAAACAGATTTATTTTACCTGTGGTAACCTCAAGAGAAAGACGTTATAATCCAGAATCCGCATTAAACATCATGTTCCTTCATTACCAACTGGGCAGAGCCGGTTTACGTTGGGAAATGACACAGCGGAAGTCATGGCAAACAGAAATACAGTGGCCAGTAAGCTTACTTACATTAGAAAATTTTATTTTATTTGATGAACCGATAGCCATTTAAAGGGACAGGGCTCTTATTTCACTTGTACTTGATTGAACTACAGACGTTTAAAAATTTGGTGCTGGACTGTGATTCGAAATTCGTATCTCCTCTTTCGAGGATCTGAATCTCTCGGAACAGTATAGTTCAGTCATTTCGTTCCTTTTCCCAAGACTGCAATCTTCTCTAGGTCTCCTCCAAAGGTAAGTATGTGGGTCTGAAACCTGATCCAGTACAAAAATATTCATAATTTCATTTCTAGCTTTATCAAGTGCACACCCACCTGCTAGTGAAAATTAACGCGCAATTTCAATGTCTGTTCATGTGTTTCCAACAATCGCAACAGGTGTCGTTATTTCTGGTCAAACACGCGCACATCTTACTGTTCATGAGTAAGCAACTGATACTTAAGCTATATTCGTGGATGCACGGTAGGTGTGCAGTTCGATTGTCGCTTAGGCACAAAAGTTTGTATCCTTATTTTAGATTCAGACACCTAGCGGCTCGTAAGAAAAACCGATACGTAACATTTGATTTTTCTTAGTTAACAACCGGATTACGTGTTGGGTTCGTATCTCCGTCACAGAACTTCACATCATGCACTTCATCTTTAAATGCATGCACACTTTGTTACTTCAGAATGGAGGTATATCAGACATCTTTCGTGGTTAGATAACAGGGACGAAAGGGTCTTGATAGGAGTCACGGTTTATTACAAAAATTGTCGTCTTTTATTTTCAAGTTTAGATTTGGTTACTGGTATGGGCCAAAATTTCGGTAATTCATGACTCTTCATAGCTAATCATCAATTTGATGTGATTAGATTAGATTACATTAGATTAACTCTTGTTCCATAGATCATGAATACGACATTTCGTAATGATGTGGAACGTGTCATTTTAATGAAAGATTTCTTTAAATACCATGATTCAATTTCTTTACAACAATTTTTTACACTCTCTCTCATTGCTTTTTATTTCTCTCTCTCTCTCTCTCTCTCTCTCTCTCTCTCTCTCACACACACACACACACACACACACACACACACACACACACACACACACACACACACACACATTCTTTTTTATTTTTATTTGTATGTTGTGCTCGACTATCGGCGAGGCACGAAAACGCCTGTGAATGACTTTCTTAGTTTTGAGTACACTTACGAAAGAAATATAAAAACAACAATGAGAGTTACTGATTTATGATGCTCAGTTTGCAGTCAGTTCTGAGTATTATTAGTAACTACGCTCCAGTCCCTAAACCTAGTTACAGAAAGCGAATCAGACGCATTACGTATTCCAGGCCGTAGCAGCCGCGACTTGGAGACACCAGCTATGGTCACTTCCCAGACCGCTGTAGGATCACATCGGTTCGTCTTCTTCCTGCTGGTACTGTAACTGAGATTTGGCAACAAGGCAACGTATGTTTGGCAACTCTGTGATCGACGAGTTACTTCCTGGTGTGCACGGAATTAAGCCTCAAAGTTCACTTGATTTTACCTGTCATTTC
Organism: Schistocerca serialis cubense; assembly: GCF_023864345.2. Classification (NCBI taxonomy): domain Eukaryota; kingdom Metazoa; phylum Arthropoda; class Insecta; order Orthoptera; family Acrididae; genus Schistocerca; species Schistocerca serialis. Next base: position 698,583,828 of record NC_064640.1, on the reverse strand, counting down.
CATTGAATAATCTGAGTTATTATCGCTTGAAGGGTAACAAAAGATTGAAAATTTACGGTTTTCAGCCCAGGAAAGTCGTTGCAGGTGGAAACCGCAACTAATCTCGACCTTCAAATAGCGGTTTACGAGTTCGAGTTCCTATTGCCTTCGTAATAGGAAGCTCAGACCCATACCTCCTCGCCAGCTCTGTGGTAACGTGCTGACCTGTGAAAAAGCGTCTGTTACGGTTCGCAGTTCCAGTCTCACTGACTGTAACGTTTTTATCCCTTCTGTGAAAGAGCTACAAGCAGTCAGATCAAACATCAATAAGGAAATCGCAAGAAAATGCTTTCAGCCCATAGTGCAATGTTGAAAAACTTACAATGCTGCACAACAGGTAAGGCCTCTTTCCGCTGCTGCCAAGCGAATTTTGGGTTTCTAGGAATACGTAACTATATTTATGAATTGCCACATTTGCATACCTCTTGAGTATGACACAGCATACCAATTAAACACAGACCCAATCAAAATCTAAGTGAGTAGTATTTTACTAATTCGTGTCGATAGAGGCATGCTTGTGTACAGATACTTTCGTCGTAAGGTTATCATGGTTAGTTTTATTTCATTTCTTATAATACAGTGCACAATTTTCGTAAGGTTTCCTTTAGTGTTGTTAAAACAATAGTAAACATGAGGGAGAAATTAATCATCAACGATATATGTGAATTCTCTGATGTTACCTATGACAGTCTGACAATGCACATGCAGTTTATTGATTACATGCATGTAGAAAACTTGTTCTGAGTTAAAGCTGTCAAACAAAGTTTGAAGAAGAATAAAATATCACTACCACACGACGGCTAATGTAGAAAATACTTTTCTGACATATTATGGCACGATGCGCTCTCCCTGCACATCTTCGAGATGCATCTGCTGCCTGCTGTCTATTAAACCTGAATAGAACAAAATGTCACAGAAGTTAGCCCTTTTTCCACATGCGACTACTTTGGGTTGAGAAGTGAAGGGAATTATGTTCAAAGTTCCATTAGATTGATACCTTCAGCAGAGAGCAGAATTGCGTTTTAAAAAATGTAGTACTGAATGTATTCGAACTCGCGACATCTTATCTATGCTACAAGCTGACACGTAGCTACATAAGCTCCAGAGCTTGGCAACTATTCCTCCAGAACTTTTGGATTCCACAGCACTGTGAGATTATGCATATGGCCAGGTCTTGACTTCTGAGAGACAAACAGTTACAGCTTTTCTTTTGGACTGAACGACGTTTTCTAGTAACAGATAGCGCAATAGAATAGTTCAAGTGGAAAGGAACACTTCCTATTTAAACTTCTGCATCCTACACTGTTGGCAGTTGTGTGTAGGTGGCAGTTACGTGATTTTATTTCTGTGATTACAAAATAGTCGAATGTATGCACTGGGTAGCCGAGGCAGCTAGTTCATGGTGATTCGGTCAACCAAGTAAATGAATTTACTGAACATGCTGCAAATTACTACAGGGAGCCTGTGTGTCAGAATTCTCATCCAGTGTGGCGCAACTGCGTTACCATAGAAAAATGACTCGCAGAGAAGAGGATTTCGTGGTCTATTGGACGGATGGTAGGTTGTTATACCTATGGTCTGGGTTCGATTCCCACTTCCGTCAATGATTTTAGATAGGGAGAGACAGACTCCATTCTCTCCTGGCTACACCAAGTGAAGGAGATATAATGGCTGCGTGGTCTGAAAATTCACATTAAAGATGATATTCCTTCTTTACCACGTAGACGGTAGGTTGAACCACAATAAAGTCTGGAGTGGCGACATGTAGAAACTCTATCACCAGTAACCTTTCTTATACTAGTTATTTATTTCAAGTGACGACACAAACGCTATGTATGGTCACAGGACACTTATTCCATCTTTTATTTGAGCTTCTGTATGTCGATAAAATTGGTTCTAAACTGGGAATGCAACTCAGACCGCCCTTAACGCGGAATTTGATCCCTTCGTGGCAATACAGCTCGGCTACAATTTGTTGTTTGTTCAAAACTGCAGATTCCTCAACACCTTCACATATTACGCGTGAATGGGATCGAATCCTGGCCCGGCACTAAAGATTTAATTATGTATTATCAAGCTCTATCAGGAGAACACCTATCTGCTGGTGGATAATAATTTTGATTTTTAATGTATTTTCATTCGTTGTCAACACTAACGATATCTGACGTTTTTAACTCCCAGTGAGACACAGAACTATTTGCGAGATGACTGTAAGTTCAAGATGCTATTCTGAGCAGCTGGTGGAGAAAAATTCGGTAGCTGACGTCTCTTTGTGTGTAGTCAACAACGATATGTGTGGGGCTCTATTCCCAGTGAGCGCTGAACTCTTCGTCATATTATTTCAGTTCGTCGTGTCATTTAATGTTCATACATATTCTCAACTAGCTGCTCGTGAATAACTTTAATTTTTAATGTCATTTTGTGTTAAATAGTTCAAATGGTTCAAATGGCTCTGAGCACTATGGGACTTAACTTCTAAGGTCATCAGTCCCCTAGAACTTAGAACTACTTAAACCTAACCAACCTAAGGACATCACTCACATCCATGCCCGAGGCAGGATTCGAACCTGCGACCGTAGCGGTCACGCGGTTCCATACTGAAGCGCCTAGAACCGCACGGCCACACCGGCCGGCCCCCACCATCTGGTATCAATGCATTACCCTATCATCCATTATATATAATCATTTTCATAGTACACTTGATATTATAGATGAGTAGGACACAAGACAGGACATAGATAATGTCCGTTTGACGTCAACAGTGTGTAACATTTTACTTTTTTTGAATAGGACAATGTTCCTCTCCAATAATTTTTAGATTAGTTACAATAAGCTTACGCTGCAAGAGAATTCGCTTGTATTTTTCAATATGTGGTCTGTTGTCGGTTTGAAGGCCTTCCATAACATCGGCAACGTCGTGCAACTCCACCGAGGGCTGTCTGGAGTAGGGTGGAGATAGCAATGTGAAAGTTGCGAGCTGTCGAAGACGATCTTCATATTCCTAATGCGATTAGGACATCGTATACTCTTGACGACGTTTAGCACCTGTGCAGTCAGTCACCCAATTTCAGAATTCATTTTGAGTAATCCTGCTAAATTCCCAAAATATTGTCTTTTTATATTGATGAGTAATATGGATAGTCGTCACGTTCATGTGCCGTCTACAACGCAAATTTAATGTTACTATCCTAGGAACTAACCTGCAATACGTTTTGTATTTCATAATCGGAACTATCTGCATTAACTGTCATCAGAGCAATGTCAGGGAACAGAATGCAGCAGTGCCTTGCTACCTACTTGAGGACCTGCTTGAGTCGTGTTCTAAGGAAAGGGTAGTTGCTGGTTCACATTATATTACACTAGCGAGAAGTACCGACTTTTCCTTTTCTCTGCAAACATCCAGAACTAAATTCAGTAACTAAATGCTAAGAATATATTTGCATTGTGCCAACTCAAAGATCAATAGATATGGATATAGATATAGATTTTTATATTTAAAGCCATTCTCGTTCTGCGTTGGAATAAACATCATTCATTATTTGCTTGTTCTTGTTACGATTGTTATTGTCATTCTCTCACTCGCAAGAGTTTTCGCATTCCTATTTGGTATCGATGCACATGAAGAGTGAAGAGTGGCTATGAAAGAAGGGAATACTGAATGTTACGTCATGCAGAATACACTCATTTACTTCGGCTCCTCGTGATCTACGCTACAGGAGAAGCGAGATACATAAAGTTGACAGTGTGAGGACAGACCTGGTAGCACAACTGTGCAACTACACAGTGTTACCAGATAAAATGGTGCTGCGGAATCGAAAGTGTAGTACGGACTTTGCCACAGTAGCAGACAGCTGGTAATTTAGGACCATGACCGTGGATTACACTTTGGTCAGTGCTGGTTAGAGTGCTGCAACTGTAAATGGAAGGCTTTGTTTGATAGTCTTATGCTGATGCTGTCTGAATAAATTATGCCATTGGATACAAAGCGGTTTAGTTTTGAGACCTAACCCACGAGGGGGGAAGGCACAGTGGTCTGCTTCAGGAATTCCAAGCAATAAAACACAAAAAACAACCCAGGAAGGGAGACATGCATTTGGAATCTGTTCATCGTTACGGGGTCAAACAAGAGGGTAACATTACTGAAACAATGATCGGGCTTCTTAGTATATAATAGAGCATACAGATTTCAAGGGGGAAACATATGAAGACGCAGACTTCCTCGTTATCAATATGTGCGGCATATCTTTCGTGTTAACGAAAGTAAATTCCCGCTTTACCTCCTCTTACGTGTCAAATGAAATGAATGCCATGAGGAATAGAATATTTGTTGACTGCGTCTCTTCTTGCTTCCATCCTTACCAACATATTTCTTCATTCTCGTGGTAATCATGACATTCTATGTGTATGCTGCAAAAGATTGCAAGTGGACAAATTCGACATCGAGGTGCAAAGCGTTATATTCAGTTCGAATAAGCTTCCGGTGTATTTTTACTTAGTTTGTATTTTTAGATGATTATGAACGTTACGGAAAATTCTCACATGCTTTATGTTGAATGAGTAACATTGAATGATCCGTTTTACTTTCCCTACGTTGAAATGGTATAATGTCGGCGTCAACAGCCTTCTTCCACGCCGGAAGCTGAAACTTGTATGATTCTGGATTAATGATAATTGAATGTCTCATATGTATACATAGCCCACAAGGCGACGTCAGAAACCATCAGGGGAGAACGCCGCATAAAAACCAAACGTGCGCGCGCGTCTCCACTCTGAAGAACCGTATCGGAGAATCACGGCAAGCATTTCGCTGAAGAGCTGCCTCGTCAGAGAGCCTAGAAATGGCAGCGTCGTAGCAAGTATTTGTCAACACTCTGATAGTGCATTTACTTCCGGGTGTAGGTCAGCGTTACCTCGCTAAATTCACTTGACATTCGTTTTCCACATCGAAGACTCGTACGATATAATCCACTGCAAGATGACACAATTAGAAAGTATATTTAATTTCTGGACTCCAAGAACGGCGTTCTTCACATAAGTAACACCTGTTTGTGTGTGTGCATTCGGGAGGACGACGGTGCAATCCCGCGCCCGGCCATCCTGATTTAGGTTTTCAATGATTTCCCTTAAATCGCTTCAGGCAAATGCCGGGATGGTTCCTTAGGAAGGGCACGGCCGATTTCCTTCCCCATCCTTCCCTAATCCGAGCTTGTGCTCCGTCTCTAATGACATCGTTGTCGACGGGACGTGAAAACAGTAATCTCCACCTCCTCTGTTCGTGTGTTTAAGGTTGCGTTTTGAGGCTCAGGCAACATCGCAGTGACTATATTCCGCCTCTGGCAGCCAGTGTGTCGTTAGCTCAGAGGTTCCCTTGTGCGTTGCAGTGCTTGTACTATAAGACATAGCAGTTCGAATCACGGTAGAAGCCGCTGACTACAACCTTTTATTTTCCATTTTAATTAATGGAGTTGCAAACTGCTAGTAAAAATTTCTTATGCGAAATCTGAAGAATGCCTTTAAACATCAATCTTCGTCCGGTTTCGACTTAGTAAATTAAGTTAATATCATGGATTTCTGCTTTGCAAATTCCAAGGTGCTTCACTGTAAAATAGACCCTGAAAAGATTCAAACCGACTGTCAACGATATAAATTTGAGCTTTGTTCGTCATATAGGTCTAACATGTCAGAAGGTTGTTTATGAAGTGCACATGTTCATTAATATAGTTCCCTTCTTCTAAATTTTTGCAATAGCATTTAACTTTAGACGTTTTCTAACACCGGCGTTAGCAATTCCTTTCCATTCTCTGAAACCTTGGAAACGACAAATTTTTCTGGTTTAAAACTGATGACCTTAACTATCACTTCCGATCAACAATAAATACTTCATGAACTCCAAATGTGCAGTGTTCCTGCACTGCTACAGAGCATGCATTGCAAGGTATTCACACAGTTTATCGCATAGACTTACCATAAGGAATGAAACAAGAACTGTAATACACTTTACACCACAGACGCTCACTCTGGCTTGACGAAAACATCCAAACTTTGACCAAAAGTTGCACAAATAATTGAGTTTGAAAGGAAAAGAAACGAGGTATGAAGCATTTATAAATTCATCGAATGTAGTGAGGTGGTTTCATTTCATCCCAGTCTATAAAATTAATTTCGGGCCGTACTCAGCTCTTGCCGATTAATGTAATATAATACCCGCCTAGTAATCAGGGCGTCTGTCTCCGTTGCTTTTGAGCGTGAATGGAAATTGTAGAAATTTTCTGTGGAGCAACATTTAATAATAAAGCGTTTTAAATCATCAAAAGCGATGAGCGGTAGCAGGCGCTTTCGATAAAGAACGGGGGAGTGCAGCGCCGCTGCTGTCGCCACGGCCGCTGCCAGTAGCCAGCAAATGGATCCCGGAGCTTTGCCGCATACGGCGTCCAGAGGAGGACAGTCTGCAGGAAATCTGCCGCAAAATCGTTACTGGATAAAATTGTGATATCGGTGTGTCACAAAGCGAAATAGATTGAATCTGCGCTACCATTACATTCACGTCTTCAGCATTCAGACAGAAGAGGCTATAAAAATATTTTATGCCAGTTGCTCTCGATCCACTGACATTATGAACAGAAACAACGCACGCTACCGCTAGACCACAGGCGTAATCAGCCTAGAGTTTCTCTATCATGGGATAAGTTTTCCTCCAGGAAGTGCCGCAGTCTACAGTGTTGCCAGATTGTGCAGATAACCGGACTTAGAGAATTAGCGAGTTGGCCGGTTTTTTTGTCCCATGTCGCGATCGGCGCGGACTTAGCCTCTGAAGCGGCCGGCCGCCGGTCAAGTTTTATGTCAAAGAGTGTACATAGGAGCTTTCACCTTTGAGAAGTTTTGTGCCACAGTTATGTCTTCATTGGGAAATGGAGGTGTAGGTTTACAGAAAGATGATAAAAATTAAGTTACTGATAAGTGTGATGAAACAAGAGATGATTCCAGTGCTGTACCCGGGGCAAGAGTTTCAGCCAGCCATTGCAGCATTATGCCGTACAGACAGTGTTATTAATAGTGAACCAGTCTACCAGAGGGTCACCAACATTCTTACGATGTAGCTGCTATCATCACAGCCAGGCTGTGAGCCAGTGAGTGCTGCCAAACAGACTTGCCCTCAATTTGCCCTCACTTTGCTGGTGTCTCCACGAGGCAGCCTGCTGAGGATCCTGCTGCTGCCTCATAGTCTAAGGTACAAACTGTGGCCCTTTCAGGCCATTTTTGTTGCAACCACGGTCAAGGGTTTGTCACACTGGGCAAAACTGCCATCTCCCTCTTTGCTGGCCACCGGCTTGCCTCGCTCTGGCCACCTGAAGGCAGGGTGCTGTCACACCTTCCTGACACTGTAGCCGGCCATTGGAATGTGCTGATAGCAAGGTCACTTGTTACCAACTGCCTCTTTGAGAAATGCTTTTAATGGTGCATACACACTGGTGTGCTTGGGTCCAGGGTTTAATGCCTGTTGCATCCCATCTGTTTACTCTGAACTACATTTTTGATTAACAATAAAGAACTCTGACATCATGTGATTGCCTTCCATTGTGACAACATGTGGCTACCTTCCATCTTGTACCTCCGCCCATTCCAGCAGAGAACAATTCACCCTCTCCACCCATTCAGACACTTACATTTTATGTCAGAAGTGTGATGGAGTGGACTAACACCTTTTACATTTGGTGTCAGAAGAAGGTCTGGAGGATAGCAATGGCAGTGATTCTACAGCAGTGGAATTGTGCAGATGGAGACAGAGTTCTGATGGAAACTGCAGTGGAGAGTCTGTGTGTGACAGCAGCTAATATAGATAGCAGCAAGTGCATGTCTGGAGAGTCCTAGTGTCTTTGGGAACAGGGTGGCAGTGAGAGCATAAACCCATTATGTCAGGGATAGGCTAAGTTACGGTACCTGGGAGACTCCTGAGAGACGAACCATTGATACCATTTGTGTGAATCCTCTGTAAGTTAACTGGGCATGTAGCTTCATGCTACGAATCACATGTAATAGTTTCCTGGGTGTGCAGACAGAAAGAGCGTTACAGCAGGCAGTCTAGAGAAAATGCATAGAGAAAATTTAGGTCAATAGAAATAATAGGCAAATACAAGGCTGTGTGGTTATAGATAGAGAACTAGGTATTTAGTGTCTGTATTAATGTATAAAAAGGTAGAGTAAGTGATCTAAATATTTAAAGTACGCACTAGAAAATAAGGTAACTTACTGGTATTTTGACAACCACCAGGGTAATAGTTAACAAATACTATTTAGTTTCCAGATATGAGGTTGATTTACCGGGTGGAGAAAAATTGGGTCACGAAATTTTTAACCCTGGATAGCTGATGCCAATAGGAACCAAAATTACTAATGTTTAGTAGATCGACAGCGCACAGTTTTTAAACTACAGAAACTTGGCGCCACATGCTCAGATTGGCCGTGGGATTGCCCTGTTGTTGGGTGCTCTGGACAACTCATGACCGCGAATGCTTTGCCTGCCGAAGATCACGATGTATCCTAGGCGGCCCGCACGCTCGGTGCGCTAGCCTTCCACTCTGGGGGATTGGGGGTGAATCCGCCAGGGTCCCAGCACATCCATTGTAGTTACATCATAAGACGTACCGGGAACAAACCCGTCAACAGTTGTTACTTCGTGTACAGAATGTCTTTTATAAATTGTGTCGGCCTTAAAAGGGGCCTTTTTTGGTAGCTAGGACATTGTTTACTTAAAGCAAGTGCTCGAACTGACAACCCTCTGATGCAACACAAGCTTGGTAATGTCGAACAGTGTTTTGCCGAACTTTTTCAAAGATTCCTTGCATTGTCCTGATGTGACTGGTGGCATGTTGAATGTGATCCATTAATTCCTCTTCGTTTCTAGGTGGTTCGCATCTGGGTGGGTGAACTGGAACCTTGAAAAATTCCCACAGGAAACAGTTCGGTGGCGTGAGGTCTGATGATCGAGGGGCAATGTCCTATGAGCACCTCTGCCAATTATCTGGCCAATGAAGAGTTCGTTTAAATATATGCGCCCAGCACGACTGTTATGTGCGGATGCCCCATATATGCTACGACCACATGCATAGTCGTATGTCCAGGGGAACACCTTCCAGAAGGCAGGGTAGAGTTTCTTGCAAAAAGTGAAGGTAATTTGTCCCAGTAAGTCGAGGAGGTAGATGGACTGGACCAATCAGATGGTCACCCACAATGCCTGTCCAAATGTTGAGCGAAAATCATTCCTGGTGTCCATGGAAGTACATGACATGAGAATTTCCCGTTGCCCAGTAATGAATGTTTAGAGTGTTGTCAAGGCCTTCCCAATGGAAGATGCACTTATCAATAAACAACACAATGGCGGCGACATTGGGATTTCATGCATCACATCACAGAAATCACCGACAAAGCCCTAGCCTGTGTTCATAGTCTGCCACAGGATTTTGGTTTTGGACACGGTGGAGAGTAAATGGATACTGGTTGTCATCCCTCAAAACCTCCCAGACTAACTGATGAGTGACCCCCATGTCGTATCCAACCGCTCGAGTACTTTGTCGTAGGTGCTTCCTCAAAGCACTCGAGTAAAGTCTCTTCAAATGCAGCATCTCGTCGTGTTCGAGGTCTTCCAGCATCACCATGATACCCCGTTAATGAGCCTGTTTCACCAAGTCGCCAGTGATTTGCTGTAAACATTTGCAGGTGTGTGTGACATCTTGCTGGGTACGGTTCCTCGTACCACCATCGAGCTTCGTGCACATTACTGTTTGCTAGTCCATAAACGAAAACCATATCTCGTTCTTCAAACGAATACTGTGCTACCATGCTTACTGTATGACTAAATTGCAGGTGACGTGTGTGTGCTCCGAAGCAAAGCTTATGTGCGAATGCCTCTGACGTTAGATTGACACAAACAGAAAGACCTATTCTACACGTGTGCATATCACGTTGGGGCAGTGACAGGGCAAGGGACATTTGTATGTGTGAACCGAAAACCATAGCACTGCCTGCTGCCTGTCAACCAATGAATGTCCTGTTGCCAATCCCACGGCCAATTGGAGCATGTGGTGCCAAGTTTCTGTTGTTAAAAAATGGTGTGTTGTCGACCTACACAACATTAGTAATTTTGGTTCCTACTGGCATCAGCCATCCAGGGTTAAAATTTTGTGACACAATTTTTCTCGACTCTGTAGACAATTGCAGTAGTACAGCACTGACCAAGAATAAGCAATGCAAAAGTATTGATTGGGTTTGGTGTACCCATCATTTGATAATGACTCAAGTAGCAGGATGCTGAGATACTGCACGGATGAGGAATAATTGTTAGATGTGATGTCCTCATTAAATTGCTCCAGGTCTGTTGAGATACAGTGAGCATGATAGTAGAAAATCTGCCTAAGATACCTGTCCAAGCTGAAAGAGAACATATTGTTTTGGGTACAAGGGAAATGTAATGAAGTAGCATAGGTGTATTAAAGGCAAAAGGAGGGTAGCTGAAAAGTGACTATAACCCAGGAAATAAGTCAGTTATATGATGGAGCTTGTGCATCCCAATATGCTGGACAAGTAATTGTGGATTATTAATTAATTGCATAAAATATTTTTATTAGTGTGTAAGATTATTTGTCCGTCGATGACACAGAAGACCGCAAACCTTCTTTCCTTCACGTCCGGGCAAGCTATGCAGTGACTAGAGTACATGTAAAGCTTACTGGGACAGGGTAAATGCTAGCTACAATGAAGTCTATAATTCAGTTGTAATATTGGCATTTTAATTTGATATCTCCTGCAACTGCCAAAATTTACAAAAAATGCGAATTTCTTTGTCCACCCACACACTCATGAGAATGGCACATTAACAATTTGCAATTACGCACCCCTATTACCGGCAGCTGCATTGATAAATACTCGGCATCTCGCAAGGATAACTACCAGATCAAGAATATTAGCTAAGTTGTTGGAAGTGGTTCAGCGTTGGTGAATATCTCGCTTCTGAGCACACAAAGAGCTCTAACCACAGAACTCTGCACGGAACACACGTTGGTGCAGTGCTGCGATACAGACCGTGTATCTCCCTTCAAAGATGATGGTCAAGATGCTGTATCCAAGTCTGTACCACTCGATGGCTGAAGGCGAAGTCCACTCTCTCCACAATTCTATGCGTACGAAAACGTGGCGGAAGAATTCTGTTTTGACCAATGTCAAACGCTCTTTCATCACCGAAATCCCGCCAATGGCATTTCTGAGATCTACCCAATGATCGAGTAGGTCATAACGCCCCTAGGCAAATGAAATTCCTTCTCCGCCATATGTTGCCCAGCACAGGTGGCTCCAGGTGCCAGGCTATCCCCAAAAGCGCCGTATTGTCCCGCATTTCCGGTGACCGCTACCTGCCACCCACGGCAGCCCGGCGAGCTATGGCCAGCTGCAGACTTATATTCCACAATTCTTAACTTCCAATACTTTTCACCAACACTTAAAGTTAGCAACTTAATCACGCAGACATGTAGGGGATACTGCTCGAGAGTGCCTCATATTTATCATAATTCAATAGAGTCATGATCTGATGCCCTTGCCAGTCCCTTTATTATTAATACTAATGTTGATAAGATAACGTGTAAGTGCCCATGTCCTGGCACCTTACAAGTGACTAGTTTCAAGCATTTCCATTCATTCTCAACCCATTACCTGGATTTGTAATTTTTCACTGTACGGAATACCTTTGTTTTTACTTCAGGTCACTAAAGCAACTATTATTAGACTGTATTAAGATTGTCTTAGTACATTCAAAATTCGATAGGCATCTTTATTTGTTTATACTTAGAAATTTGGTAGTTACCTATGTATAAATATCTTAAGGTGTCTATCGAAATTTGAGTGTCCCAAGACAGTCGCAATATAGTCAAATAATATATGTTTTATTGATCTGACATAAAAGGAAATGCATTATTGACAGTGAAACATTACAAATGCAGCTTTTGGGAATGAATGGAAACTTAGTTACTAATGAAATATTTGCAATTCTGGCAGAATCTTTAATTAATATTTTACAGATATATTGATTTGCTGATCCCGATACCAACACAATGTTGGTATTGTGTAACTAACTATGAGTTGAGATGTTGAGGTTTATTGTGCAAGTGCTGAGTATTTATGATGATGAAGTGTTAGGGTAATTATGTTGTGTTGTGGGGGATTATGATGTATTAATTGAATTATTGAAGTATTATGAGGAATATGATGAAGTTAGTGTTAGGTATTAATCATCATGAAAATGTAGTGTATTGTGTGATAGTCATAGAGATAGGGAATTCGAATAATTCCCCAGTCAATATGTCTGAAAGTGTGACCATTGCAGTGATACCTCTGACTGCTTCCTTTTGTAAACAATTACCCTTGTTTATGACATAGTGACTAGGCAGCAGGTCATCAACATTGAGAAGTTGGTGCAGGTCAAGAAGCGCCTGATTTGCTCTTCAGTGCCAGAAGAGCACCTGGAACTGTTTACCTAGAATAGCACAGTGTGTGGCTCGACGGGAAGTTCATTACTCATGTTGTCTTACTAGTTACATGGAATAAGTGATTTCACAGAAGTTCCTGCAAACGTAGATAAGGTTAGCGAGGCTACCTTGATAGGATGCGTCCATGATCCCCAGCCCAATGACTGCTGCTTGCTGGACTAAAAAGAAAGGAGTTGACATAAGGTGGAACAAAGCAGGACCTGTAGAATCCATGTCTGTAAGAGTGTGAACTCAGTGTAAACATAAAAAAGTAAAAAGGGCACCAAAATGTGAAGATTATTTGGGAGTGTTTACTATGAACTTCAGTAGGTGAGTACACAGTATATACAATTGTAAATATATTAATGCTTTTTTTTTTACAGCCAGTTTCTCAAGCAGTAATCCGGTGGAGCTGATTTTTCCAAGAAAGGAGGAAATATAACGATACAAGATGAGCCCAGTGCCCTAGCCAGGGCATGAGTTGCAGTCAGTTAACACAACATTTTGCCATAACAGCGGTGTCCTCAGTAATGACCCAGTTTTCAGGGTAGTGATCAGGATTCAGGAAGTTAAGAAGGCACTGAAGCATGTGGCAGTACTTGTGTTCCACATTAGTGAGCCCTCTTTGGCCCTATATGTACCCTCAGGCTAACCAACCAGGTGACTGGGCTGCGCATCAATGCCTGCCATGTGTTGGTCTCTATCGTGGGGTCCCCAACACTCTCCCGACACAGCTAGCATTGTCGCAACTGGGCTGCAAATTGAAGGCTGCTGCACAACACCCTAGCCATCTGGTTGCCCTCACACTGTTGCCTTCCCCATGAGGCTGCCTCATGGTCTGAGGTAAGGACTGAGGTCCTTCCAGCTCCATGCTGCTATCATCAGATGCAGTCGCGGTTCATGGTTCATCACCCTGGCTAAACCACCATCTCCTGCTAGGCTGGCTACCAGCCCATCACCCTCTGGCCATCTGAAGCTGGGACACTGCAACAGCAAGGCTGCTTGCTACCACTAGTCTCTTCAGGATACACTTACAGCAGGGCACATATGTTCCAGCATGCTGGGTCCATGGTTTAACACCTGTCACCTGCTATCCACTTTCTGCAGGAACGTTGCATTACGATTGTTTATGATGACAGTAAAGAACTTGAGACCACATCAGGCTGCCTACATTGTCTTCACCTCCATCCATCCAATTGAATTTGCACTCCACACACTTGCTGGGTTCATTTCTTGCGCATCTTCTTGATTTGAAGCTTTGTTGTTTGTAGCTTTCAGGATATAAGTGCTCATCTTCTCATCATTTATGGTGTTAATGTTGCAACTGGCAAATCTGAATGTTATTCCAAACTACTCTCTAGCTCCAGTTCCTAGTTTTAGAACTCCGAATAGAAAATCATTGGTCTGTTCATTTGGTCAACTGAGTGGTTGCCAGCTCTGTGTCTCTGACACTCGAGTACAAGAAATAGCTGAGCTGTAAAAATGTATCCTTTCTGTAATTAGACTGACATGTAGCAGCATCCCAGAATATGTCTGGCAATGCAGATCATTGACTTGCTTTGTCGAGTGGCTGAGAATTTTCCTGCTATGTTCACTTGCTATTTTCTTTTGTTTGATTGCATATTCTGAATGATTCTCACTTAAGGATATTCCTCCAGTTAGTAAATTTAGGTTTTAGAGGGCAGGAAACTCATTCAAAGGAGAAACTACAGCTAAGATCATCCTTTATGTTGCAACTTATTCATCTTAGCCATCAATGAGGCAGTGAGAGAGCACTGTTATCATAGTTGTTTGCTAGTTCAGTGGAAACAAGGATACATTGTAAAGTAAAGGTTGTGTTAGCTCTTGGCTCCAATCTTGGTGGAGAACAGACTTTTACCTCTTCCATGACAATTGTGCAAGTAACCAGATTGACAATCAGTGTGGAAATTGTAAGGGAACCTCTCCCTTGTAAGTCTTCTTGCTGCCTTGATTCAGAACAATGTAGAAGTAAAGATGAGAAACTTTCAGAAAGGCACACGTCTTAACATTTATGAGGGTCATCCACAAAGTAAGTTCCGTTTCTATTTCTATCTACGGCAGCGCTACAATAGCAGTTCCGAGCATGTGCGGCAGTTACTCTGACTCAAGGGGAAGACATGTACGCCATTTTCAGATCGCTGCAGCCGACATGTGCTTCGTAGTGTGAAATCAGATCTGAGATTCTTTTTCTAAATGCAAGGAAAGTTACACCAAAGGAAATTCATCAGCAAATTTGTGATAATTATAGACAAAATGCTATGAGTGATTCCATGGTTAGAAGATGGGTCAGACTGTTCAATGAAGGACGTGATCAAGTACACGATGAAGAACAAAGTGGACGCCCGTCTGTGATTACTGATGAACTGGTTCACACAGTTGAAGAGAAGATTAAGCACAACCATAAGTTTACACTTACATCTCTTCTTACACCTAAAATCTGTCCTTGGTGGTCAACGATGATGACGGGCTGAAAGAACATGTTACCACATGGTTGAATTCACCGGCGGCAACCTTCTATGAAGAAGGCATACAAAAACTTGTGCCATGCTATGACAAGTGCTGTAAAAATTTCGGAAGCTATGTAGAAAAGTAATTTAACAGTTGTAGATTTTTGTACAATAAATATTTTTTTTGTATCTGTGCACGTTTGTTTTATACAACCAAACAGAACTTACGTTGTGGACATACCTCGTACATTTTTCTGTTTCTACTGAGGTAATTTTTAGACGTGTTTATGAGTAAACAAATGTATTGACTAAATTGTGGTACTGAATAATTTATTAACTGGGTTTCGTTATGTGTCTACTCCTATTGCTACATTTTCATACTTTCGTGGTAGTCATGTAATGCTACTTCAGTATAACTGTGTACTGCACATAGACATAAATCGGTGCGTAATATCTTGTTAGTTTGACACTATAACAGTGCATTTGTGTTATAGACTGTTTGAATTGCATTTTCCCGGTGGTTGTTTAAAAAGGATAGTAGAAGGTAAACATTTGAAGATGCAATATCAAAAGAATAAAGGCACTAAGAGAGGACTTCGAAATAGTTTCCCGAAATCAACAGTGTGCAGGTGGTCATTGTCTTGCAGTAGCAATACTTGGTGCAGTCTTCTTTGTTGTTTTTCTTATACTGCGATAGTAAGGTGTCTCAGTTGTTAACAAATGCCAGCTTTGATGTA
This sequence comes from Schistocerca serialis cubense, assembly GCF_023864345.2. Taxonomy (NCBI): domain Eukaryota; kingdom Metazoa; phylum Arthropoda; class Insecta; order Orthoptera; family Acrididae; genus Schistocerca; species Schistocerca serialis. The sequence goes on along the minus strand of NC_064640.1, from coordinate 698,568,072 downwards.
CGTACCTCTGGAAGTAGTCTATTATATGGGCTCAATTAATTTCAATATAAGTCAATCAGCAACAAGTCCATGTTACTTCATATACTGGAGTTGGAATGGTTTGGGGGGTTGGATCTTGCAGAGTATCCCGAAGGTCTCATATTTGATTATCACACAAGCCACAAATTTCAACATACACCAGAAGAGGTCCTTTATCTCGGGCAAAGCCAAGTAAAAATCTGCAGGCTCTGCCATTGTTCAGAATCCCATTTGAACACGTCGTCTCCCAATACCAAATGGGTTGATGTCAGTTTGAATTAAACCATGACGGAGGCAGAAATTGCAGAAAATGCAAACTCTGAAGGTTACTCACACACCAAATTCAGTTTCTCTACCATAACTGAAAAATATGAAATTAACTCATTTTCAAACAGCTGACTTGGAGAAATTTATTTGTGGCTCTTTAGATCTTGGTTTCTTTCCTTACTATCCAGGTTTTTTCAAGATTACAGAACAAGACCTTGAATGGCTGCAATAATTTATTGGTGGTGTTTGTGATCCTTCAGTATTATTAAAGTTATATATGCATTTTTCTTTGTTATGGTTAAAATACAGTGAGTAGATCATATAAATTAAAGAAAAATGTGATAAGTGTAGGCCACGACCGACCAAAGTTTGTGTTTGTTGACCAATGTTGTCAGGTGATCAGAGTTTATTTATTATTTTTTTAACTGCCATTTAAAATAATTGTGTGTGTTAATATTAGGTCCAAATATGCTATTTATGATTACCATTAATTATTTTAATAAAATGTTGATTTTTATATCAGTTAGCTACAGCTGTATGGGTTAACAATAGATTGTACCAGTTTTAGTTGTACACTCCTGGAAATTGAAATAAGAACACCGTGAATTCATTGTCCCAGGAAGGGGAAACTTTATTGGCACATTCCTGGGGTCAGATACATCACATGATCACACTGACAGAACCACAGGCACATAGACACAGGCAACAGAGCATGCACAATGTCGGCACTAGTACAGTGTATATCCACCTTTCGCAGCAATGCAGGCTGCTATTCTCCCATGGAGACGATCGTAGAGATGCTGGATGTAGTCCTGTGGAACGGCTTGCCATGCCGTTTCCACCTGGCGCCTCAGTTGGACCAGCGTTCGTGCTGGACGTGCAGACCGCGTGAGACGACGCTTCATCCAGTTCCAAACATGCTCAATGGGGGACAGATCCGGAGATCTTGCTGGTCAGGGTAGTTGACTTACACCTTCTAGAGCACGTTGGGTGGCACGGGATACATGCGGACGTGCATTGTCCTGTTGGAACAGCAAGTTCCCTTGCCGGTCTAGGAATGGTAGAACGATGGGTTCGATGACGGTTTGGATGTACCGTGCACTATTCAGTGTCCCCTCGACGATCACCAGTGGTGTACGGCCAGTGTAGGAGATCGCTCCCCACACCATGATGCCGGGTGTTGGCCCTGTGTGCCTCGGTCGTATGCAGTCCTGATTGTGGCGCTCACCTGCACGGCGCCAAACACGCATACGACCATCATTGGCACCAAGGCAGAAGCGACTCTCATCGCTGAAGACGACACGTCTCCATTCGTCCCTCCATTCACGCCTGTCGCGACACCACTGGAGGCGGGCTGCACGATGTTGGGGCGTGAGCGGAAGACGGCCTAACGGTGTGCGGGACCGTAGCCCAGCTTCATGGAGACGGTTGCGAATGGTCCTCGCCGATACCCCAGGAGCAACAGTGTCCCTAATTTGCTGGGAAGTGGCGGTGCGGTCCCCTACGGCACTGCGTAGGATCCTACGGTCTTGGCGTGCATCCGTGCGTCGCTGCGGTCCGGTCCCAGGTCGACGGGCACGTGCACCTTCCGCCGACCACTGGCGACAACATCGATATACTGTGGAGACCTCACGCCCCACGTGTTGAGCAATTCGGCGGTACGTCCACCCGGCCTCCCGCATGCCCATTATACGCCCTCGCTCAAAGTCCGTCAACTGCACATACGGTTCACGTCCATGCTGTCGCGGCATGCTACCAGTGTTAAAGACTGCGATGGAGCTCCGTATGCCACGGCAAACTGGCTAACACTGACGGCGGCGGTGCACAAATGCTGCGCAGCTAGCGCCATTCGACGGCCAACACCGCGGTTCCTGGTGTGTCCGCTGTGCCGTGCGTGTGATCATTGCTTGTACAGCCCTCTCGCAGTGTCCGGAGCAAGTATGGTGGGTCTGACACACCGGTGTCAATGTGTTCTTTTTTCCATTTCCAGGAGTGTATATAATAATTTATGGGAATTATAAAATAGTAGTGTGCATATGTTTGTCATTCTCATTTCAGAAATTAGAAAATTTGTATCTCTTTTACTTGAGCTCTCTGGATTTGCTATTAATAAAGTTAATAACCAATGTAACCTGAAACTCAAAGGATTATTTTTCTTCGGTTAAAGTTATAACTATTGAGTCAACACAAATCCAGGACACTGGTAGGTTATTGTCTTAATTTTATCTGTAGTGGATATTGACAGTAGTTACGTCACAGCTAGCTTACATTTCTCTTACATTCAAATCAGTAGTTCAGTTCCTGCATCTACCATAAGTGTTGAAGGCCAGTGGAGACTACAATTATAATGAAATCTTCACTTCTGAAACCATTAGGTACGCATTAGACAAACAGTTGTCACCTCCTTAGCACCTTAGAGAGCCAATGCCCAGAAACTGTCATGCCGAAGGTTGGAAAGTGGTTGGACTATGTGGCCTCTTCTCATTCATAACAGAGAGTATAAAGCAGGATCCCACTTGTCTGTCCCACCAACAAATAAGGGGTGTCAGTGCTGGTCCAGCTGGTTGGTGGCTTTCATTTTAGTTACACATTTGACAGTCAGATCCACAGGAGAAATTTATCTTAACCATAGTGCAACTATGAGGATTATATTTAGACATAACCTGATTCACATCTAGAGATAAATCATGTAAATACTGACAAAGAATTATGCTTACAGGTTTTTTGTTGGCACCTTAGAGATTTTCTGATCAACAGTCTCCTTACTCTGATCTGATCAATGTGACAGGAACTGTATTTGCTAGCTATTGCTGCCCATCATCTGTTTCACAGAATTCCATGTATTCTAATATATCAGAAATGTCTGACTACCACATTTGAAATGTGGCCTCTTAAGCCTTATTCATATCTCCATTCACTGAAACCTCGAAGTCAGTGTAGAAGAGCATATGTTTATCATGAAGAGCTTAAAACACTGTGTGAGAAATAAAATCAGTCAGTAAATCCTTTTACGAGCTTCACAACATGTCCTATAGAAATGCGCATCTCACATAGTCGGTTATGTTCATAGATGAGTATTTTCCTTCCACATTTTATGTTTGAAGAATGTGGACATTTTTGTTAATTGTTTCTGCTTAAATTTGTTTCTTTGTGTGCTCCTGACTTCAGCATGTAATTTTTTGTTGCATGTCAGAGTCATTAGGGACATACGTGAATTGACAGTATGTTGGGGGCACTGTTTCTCCCTGCCCGTTATAGTACAAAAAACAGTAAAGCTCCCAGTTTAGCGTAACAAAAGGTCTAAGAGTTTTGCAAATTCTCTCCCCAACTATACACTGAAGGCAGTTATAATACTTGTCACAATCTTCACATGCTGTTTTATAAAGACCAATGTGACTGATCATGACTTTGTGCTGTATGGGTCATTCACCCAAAAAAGTTCTTCATCTGATTCCTGGATTTTTACTTACACACACACACACACACACACACACACACACACACACACACACACAATATCCTTACTGTTAGTGGGAGGATTTGTTTTATTAACAAATGGTTGGTAAATATACCTGCTGTTATCCTAGCCCAGCCATTTCCCACAGCTAGTCTGTTGGCCTGACGATATTTCTTTCCATTGAAAGTGGAATAGTTGCCGGAGAAGGTGAGTTTGAGTAACTCTCCACTGCACTGGTTTTTTTGTGGCAAGTAAATTATTTTTAATAACTTACAATGTTCATCAAATGTCAGTACTTGAATTTAAATTCACAACATAGAGGAGAGTGAGAAATGCACTGTTGACAATATCGAGGTTTTTTTTATGTCTTTAGAAAACACCCATTAGTTTTAATGCATACTGTTAACAGAGTGTGAATGCATCTTTAATTTCAAATAGATCACTTTGTTTTTCATACTGTCTGGGCTTTCTTTAATTGCTTTATGTAAAGCTGATGGCTCTGTCTTTCTAACAGATTTTAATTTTGGCATAGATTTTCCAGTACTTAAAGAGTTCATCACAGTAATTTTGGTCTTTCCCTATTTGTTAAATAAAATGTTATACTGAGTATCTTATTTTTGAGGTTCATCAACATCTACATCTAAATCTACATGATTACTCTGCAATTCACATTTAAGTGCTTGGCTGAGGGTTCATCGAACCACAATCATACTATCTCTCTACCATTCCACTCCCGAACGGCGCGCACGGGAAAAACGAACACTTAAACCTTTCTGTTCGAGCTCTGATTTCTCTTATTTTATTTTGATGATCATTCCTACCTATGTAGGTTGGGCTCAACAAAATATTTTCGCATTAGGAAGAGAAAGTTGGTGACTGAAATTTCGTAAATAGATCTCGCCACGACGAAAAACGTCTTTGCTTTAATGACTTCCATCCCAACTCGTGTATCATATCTGCCACACTCTCTCTCCGTGATAATACAAAACGAGCTGCCCTTTTTTGCACCCTTTCAATGTCCTCCGTCAATCCCACCTGGTACGGATCCCACACCGCGCAGCAATATTCTAACAGAGCACAAACAAGTGTAGTGTAAGCTGTCTCTTTAGTGGACCTGTTGCATCTTCTAAGTGTCCTGCCAATGAAACGCAACCTTTGGCTCGCCTTCCCCACAATATTATCTATGTGGTCTTCCCAACTGAAGTTGTTTGTAAGTTTAACACCCAGGTACTTAGTTGAATTGACAGCCTTGAGAATTGTACTATTTATCGAGTAATCGAATTCCAACGGATTTCTTTTGGAACTCATGTGGATCACCTCACACTTTTCGTTATTTAGCGTTAACTGCCACCTGCCACACCATACAGCAATCTTTTCTAAATCGCTTTGCAACTGATACTGGTCTTCAAATGACCTTACTAGACGGTAAATTACAGCATCATCTGCGAACAGCCTAAGAACACTGCTCAGATTGTCACCCAGGTCATTTATAGAGATCAGGAACAGCAGAGGTCCCAGGACGCTTCCCTGGGGAACACCTGATATCACTTCAGTTTTACTCGATGATTTGCCGTCTATTACTACGAACTGCAACCTTCCTGACAGGAAATCACGAATCCAGTCACACAATTGAGACGATACCCCATAGGCCCGCAGCTTGATTAGAAGTCGCTTGTGAGGAACGGTGCCAAAAGCTTTCCGGAAATCTAGAAATACGGAATCAACTTGAGATCCCCTGTCGATAGCGGCCATTACTTCGTGCGAATAAAGAGCTAGCTGCGTTGCACAAGAACGATGTTTTCTGAAACCATGCTGATTACGTATCAATAGATCGTTCCCTTCGAGGTGATTCATAATGTTTGAATACAATATATGCTCCAAAACCCTACTGCAAACAGACGTCAGTGATATAGGTCTGTAGTTCGATGGATTACTCTTACTACCCTTCTTAAACACTGGCGCGACCTGCGCAATTTTCCAATCTGTAGGTACAGATCTATTGGTGAGCGAGCGGTTGTATATGATTGCTAAGTAGGGAGGTATTGTATCAGCGTAATCTGAAAGGAACCTAATCAGTATACAATCTGGACCTGAAGACTTGCCCGTATCAAGCGATTTGAGTATCTACTTCTAAGAAACAAATGCTAGCAGCTGTTCGTGTTTCAAATTTTGGAATATTCCATTTGTCTTCCCTGGTGAAGGAATTTCGGAAAACTGCGTTCAATAACTCCGCTTTAGCGGCACAGTCGTCGGTAACAGTACCATCGGCACTGCGCAGCGAACGTCTTACCGCTTGTGTACTTTACAAATTTCGAGACAATGTTTTGTTGTGGAACTTATTAAAGGCATCTCGCATTGAAGTCCGTGCCAAATTTCGCGCGTCTGTAAATTTTAGCCAATCTTCGGGATTTCGCGTTCTTCTGAACTTCGCATGCTTTTTCTGTTGCCTCTGCAACAGCGTTCGGACCTGTTTCATGTACCAGGGGGGATCAGTTCCATCTCTTACCAATTGATGAGGTATGGATCTCTCAATTGCTGTTGCTACTATATCGTTGAATTTGAGCCACATCTCGTCTACATTTGCAAAGTCAGTTCGGAAGCAATGGAGATTGTCTCTTAGGAAGGCTTCTAGTGACACTTCATCCGAGTTTTTAAATAAAATTATTTTGCGTTTGTTTCTGGTGGATTTGGAAGAAATGGTATTGAGCCTAGCTACAGCGACCTTGTGATCACTAATCCCTGTATGAGTCATGATGCTCTCTATTAGCTCTGGATTGTTTGTGGCTAAGAGGTCAAGTGTGTTTTCGCAACCATTTACAATTCGCGTAGGTTCGTGAACTATGGAAGTTTCCTTTGGCTGCCTAGGTGGTGATAAAAAAAACGGAAGTGGAGTCCCTGTCATAATTATTCACTCTGGTGATTATTAGTACATATACAAGAGTTTTTTTGTTTCAATGAGCACGCTTTTACAATAAAGATTATCAGGTCACATTCCAGCAGAAACTTTGTTTGCAATTTTGAAGTTGCAGCACGTGTGTTAGTAAATACTCCTGTTCAGCCCCCCCCCCCCCTCCCACCGCCAGGAAAAAAAGGTGCTATTACAAAGATGTTCTTCCAGCAACTTTCACAATTTTAACGTATCCTCTAATCTACAATTTCTTAGGTTCGAACTGAGGTTTTGCCATCTTGATGAACAGCAATACAGAAGTTGTTCTTACAAGCATAGATGAAGTAACTGTAAGATTCATTTGACGGAAACCGTTTTCCTATTTGTTAGAAGATATTACAATCATGGCCAAAGTGTGCTTCAGAGGAAGTAGTGTATCTGGAAATTTATTTTCTTGAAGATATTCAGTGAAACCACAAATTGCTTCTCTTTCATTTAAGGGAGATTTACAGGCTAACTTCCTAATTTTGGCTTCATCGAATGACATGTGCTTCCCAGGATTTCCTGGCCCATACTTGGAATCTAAAATCTTTGCACATTCAGGCAAATGATCATCTCCTTGAAGCAAACTCTCTCCAACAGATTCTTTCAGCATTTTATAAAAATCAGATGAACTAATTACAGGACTGTGTATTTCATTTTTGTGCAGTTAAATCCTTTTGAACTTAGTGGACTCTTCACTTTGGAGAGGGATACTGTAGTATGGACAAGGATTTTCAATTCTTCCTTCAAAAATTTGGACTGTGTTTGTTATCCTCATGTGTGCTTCATACAAGTCAATATTTCTCTCTTGTAAAACCAGACTTAGTTGACTAACTTCTTTGGGAGCATCGCACATAAGGCCCAAATAAAGAATAGACTCGCATGATGTTATTTTTCTCAAAAGACTCTCATAAAGATAGTGATATGTTTCACTCTCTTACTGACTCCTTTTGCCTCTTCACAGTGATGGATGAGGGCTTCAAAGTCTTCCCATTCTGCAGAAATGGGGCTAACGCTAGCTGCAACCCAGGAGTCCTTAAAATCCTGCCTGCGGCAGAGTGGTTACACGACTATAACATCCCCGTAAAGGTCTGGCCTGCACAGAAGCCTGACCTGAAACCTATAGAACAACTTTAGGATGGTTTGTAACGCCGACTTCATGCCTGGCCTCACTGACCAACATTGATACCTCTCCTCAGTGCAGCACTCCGTGAGGAATGGGTTGCCATTCCCCAAAAATCCTTCCAGCACCTGATTGAACGAAGCTGTCGTCAAGGCTAAGGGTGGGCCAACACCATATTGAATTTCAGCATTACCATTGGAGGGCGCCACGAACTTGAAAGTCATTTTCAGCCAGGTGTCTGGTTACTTTTGATCGCAAAGTGTATCTATTTTACTCATTTTGAAAAATGGTTGAACTGATCTAAGCTAGACTGACTCAAAACTGATGTGAACATATCTGAAATGCTTGCTTGTAACACTGATGAACAAGGGAACTGAGTGCAGTTTCTGACGCCAACTTATGAAACAAAAGTGTGTGGTGCCAATTCAAACTGAAAATTTCATTTTCAAAGACACTGCACTCTGCCAGGATATTTATAATACATGTTGTTCTAAATAAATTAAACTCCTTTCAAAAAGCTAGAAAATAGATGCCGGTACTATGTTACACCGGAAAAAAAGTGATGCTCTTGCATAAAATTTAAAAAAAATTATGGTTTCTTAATGTACAAAATAGGACTCTAATTTTTTAAAAATTTTTTATAGCAGCTGTGTGTTAATTTTGTCTAGATTTTGTAAGAGTGATCATTATCGAACCATTATCTACAGTATGTTCATCTTGGTTTAATTGTTTGATTGATGTGGTAAAATTAATTTCATCAGCTTCAAATAAGAAAACCTTTTCTATCCGTGTGAGATTCCACATACTACAAAAATTATATGTGCTGTTAAGTGAGAATGTGGTCTTTAACAAATGTTAATTTTTTTTTCTTTGCAGGTAGCAAAACACCAAAAAGAGATGGATCAACGCAGAAAATGCCAAAAAATAAGTTCTTACCACAGTCGGCTGGGTCATTACGGAAAGGAAAACTACAGTCTGTGAAAAGTTGTGTTAAAGAGTATCTGAACTCTACCCAACCTCCACTGTTTTCAAATGTGAGAAATAGAAATGGTTATGGAATACATCAGAAAGTATTACGTTCCCCAATGAGTGCGAAGAAGGTATCTAATGTATGAACTTGTCAGTTTTCAATCTTGATTCAGCTTACAGTAAATGCTAGATGAATTGTATCTTATTCGCAAATAGGTTCCTGTACATCTTTGTATGTTCAAAATTTGCTTTACATACATACACACTGAGCAAAGATAACACTTTCTTGCATCAGAAAGCAATTCATGAATGCCTGTAGCTGTGTATTAATACCTGACAAGAAATATGAGCATTATTACTGCACCATTTATCCTGCGCCCCCCCCCCCCCCCCCCCCCCGCCTCCCCCCACTCGTCTCCCAGTCTCTTTGTGCATTTGTACATTAACTAAAAGAGTGAGTTGAATGTTCATGCCTTCTTCATGTCAGTATTGAATATGCTTAGCTTTTATAAAGGCCTGTTTGTGACTTCTGTAAGAAATACTTTTGGATGATTTATACAAATGTATGCAGTTAACCACCCCACCTAGCAAAGGGGTTTTTGCAAAAAGTGGAAAAGCCCGGAACTCTAGTGCGTCTTTATTGAGGATGGTTCTCTGACACACACACACACACACACACACACACACACACACACACACACACACACACGCACACATGCACACACACTCTGGGTGGTGGTCAAAGCTGTTGTTTCACAAAGGAGTGAAAATGCTGATAGGCTGTTGTCAGTATGCCCAACTGTTTAAGGAGATGTCTACAATAGGCTCTAGAGTGGAGAATTGACTTCTGTGCAAGAAACATTTTCTTTCCTCAATGAGGAGTTACCTAGAACTTCTAAGTATTTTAATTTAAGAAGTTAGAATATTTTGTTGCATTAATAGATTTACAGAGGATAGGCAAAATAATGTGAACGTTGATAATAGCAGGATAATGTTTGACGGTCAACAACACAGGTAGGGCACGTGTCGAGCTGGACTGTGCGTGTTCAGTACGGACTAGGCATCAGTACAGGTTGTGTATGATTAGTGCAGAGTTCGCATTTGCATTCAGAGGCCGAGGCCGACGCGCATTGAAAGACCTAACAGAGTTCCAAAGAGTGCAGATTGTGGGGGCCTGATGAGCTGGAGCATCAGTAAACATGACAGCCAACTTACTGAATGTTTCAAGAGCGATTGTTTCAGCAGTCATGACGGCCTACACAAAATATCGAAAGACTTCATCGTGTATACACAATAGTGGGCACAAATCAAAACTAAATGACAGATATCGTCGTACACTAACACGAATTGTGTCAAAACAATACAAATCTACGGCAGCTAAAGTGACTGCAGAGATCAATACCTATCTTCGTGACCCCTATCTATCGACACTGTCCAACGAGAACTCCATAAAGTGAATATTCATGGACAAGCTGCTATACCGAACCATTAGTGACAACAACCAATGCAAAGAAGTGTATAACATGGTGTCAGGTGCATAAATCCTGGACGCCTGATCGGTAGAAACCCATCATATGGTCGGACAAGTCAACATTTTCGTTATTTCCAGCATCGTGTTCAGTTTACGTGTGGTGAATGCCAAAATAAACCTGCAATCGTGATTGCTCGATTCCAACAGGTAAGCATGGAATGGAATTGTGGTGGTGCGGGCAGTCATTTCATGGTATTCTGATTTTCCCATCATTACTGTCAAAAGCTGTGTTACAGCCAACGATTACGTATTTTAGGTGATCAGGTGCACCCCATGATTCAAATGTTCCACAACAATGATGCCATATTTCAGGAGGATAATGCACCCATTCACGCAGCCAGGACTGTACAATCGTGGTATGAGGAGCATGCAACCGAACTGCATAGTATTTCCTGGCCAGCGCAGTCCCCTGACTTGAGCATTATGGAACCCTTGTGGGCGGTATTGGAGCGCAGACTCTGGAGTAGATTTCTGCCTCCATCATCACTACAGGAGTTAGAAGAGGTTCTGATCGAAGAGTGGCATAACATTCCACTGGAGATCTGATCATTATATGTTGGTATTCTAAGAGGAATTGGAGCTGTATTACGGGCAAATGGAGGTCCAATCCCTTATTAATAAACCACTCCTCTGTGTCCTTGTCCATTATTTCTAATGTTGTGGTCAGGCCTTCAGCAGTACATAATTGTGTGTATTATGTTTTATGTAAGTTGAGTTTACATTTTCAGGAGTTGATGTGTCTCTTCTAGGATTGATTATAATACTAGCATTGTGAGCAGTGTGTACCCAATATTTTTCCCTATTGTGCACCTGCAGTAATTATTCCCCATTATGAATGTACTTGTACCATTGTTTACACTCCCTGGGTTTCTTAATGTGACACTGTGCACCCTTTTGGGCAGGTAGGATGCAAACCAGTTACAGCAAGATCTCTGCGCAATCAAATGCTTCCAACAATCATAGAAAATACTGACTGACAATATTTTCTCATTTAAATTTTGTATAATCTGACTGGTGAAAACCGCATGTTGTGTAGAGGCCCTTTTGAAATAGAAAGTGAGACTAAGTATATTATTGTGGGAGAGGCGTGTTATAGTTCTTGCATGCAGTTTCCAGCACCTTCAAGGAGGTGGTAAGAAATGAGATTGGTCAATGGTATACTAATATCTGTCTTACTAACTTTCTTTTGAAGAGGTCTGACAATAGTATATTTCAAACAGTCTGGAAATGTTCCTTGCAATGCACTGAATACATTGCATATATTTGAAGCCCAGGATTTTAGTACTATGTTTCAGATATTGTCAATTCCATTAGAGTTGTTGGTTTTGAGACAGTTAATAATAGTTGTAATTTTTATGGCAGGGCAGAACTTGGAGTAATTTTGATTTACCTGTATGTATGAGGAATTGCTTCTTGTGTCTATTCTAATGTTTTATCCGATGGACAACCCATGGTGATATTTTTCTAATGTTTTATCCGATGGACAACCCATGGTGATATTTTAGGCTGCTTCAAGGAAGTGATTATTAAATATTTTGCTTATGTGGCTGCAGTCATTTATTATTTGGCCTCCTCCTTTAATAACAAAGCCCTCCCATTGCTTAACTGATTTCTTGGTTTCTGTTTTAACTATTGCTGATATAGATCTAATTTTATTATCCGAATTATTAATTTTAGATATTTACAAAGGTGTTTAGATTTTGTAGTCACTTTTCTTACGGAAGTACAGTATTTTGTAGAATTTCCTTTTCCATGACCATGATTTGTTTTTCCTTCTGTAATCCAATACTTATTTTAATACCTTATTAGTGCCAAGATGTATGACAAGGATGCAGTCATTCTCAAGCTGCACATCAAAGAAGCAATGATGGAAATTAAAATTGAGGTTAGGAGTGGGATTAAAATTTAGGTTAAAAGAGTATCAGTAATAAGATTTGTTGATGATGATTCTATCCTAGGTCAAAGTCTGGAAGCATCAAAGACATACTGAATGGAATGAACAGTCTACTAAGATAGTATATGAACTGCGAGTAAACCAAAGAAAGATGAAAATAATGAGGAATAACAGAAATGAGATAAGTGAGAAACTCGCCATCAAAATTTTGGACCACAAAGTAGACAAAGTCAAGGAATTCTGCTATCTTTAAAGCAAAGTGATATATGTCAGATAAAACATGCATGACATAAAAGGCACACTAGCACAGGCAGAGAGCGCTCCTGACCAAAATAAGCCTACTAATATCAAAATGTCTTAATTTGAGGAAGAAAATTCTAAGGAAAAGTGTCTGGAACACAGCCTTGCACAAAGGGAATCATGGACTGTCGGGAAACCAGAAAAGAAGAGAACCAAACCATTTCAGATGTAGCGGTATAGAAGGACGCTGAAAATTAGGTGAGCTAACAAGCGAAAGGCTATTTACAATTTGTACAGAAAGCAGATTGCAGTTATAAGAGTCGAAGGACATGAAAGGGAAGCAGTGATTGGGAAGGGAGTGAGACAGGGCTGTAGCCTCTCCCCGATGCTATTCAATCTGTATATTGAGCAAGCAATAAAGGAAATGAAAGAAAAGTTCAGAGTAGGTACTAAAATCCATGGAGAAGAAATAAAAACTTTGAATTTCGCCAATGACATTGTAATTCTGTTAGAGACTGCAAAGGACTTGGAAGAGCAGTTGAACGGAATGGACAGTGTCTTGAAAGAAGGGTATAAGATGAACATCAACAAAAGCAAAATGAGGATAATGGAATGTAGTCGAATTAAGTCGGGTGATGCTGAGGGAATTAGATTAGGAAATGAGACACTTAAAGTAGTAAAGGAGTTTTGCTATTTGGGGAGCAAAATAACTGATGATGGTTGAAGTAGAGAAGGTATAAAATGTAGACTGGCAGTGGCAAGGAAAGCGTTTCTGAAGAAGAGAAATTTGTTAACATAGAGTATTGATTTAAATGTCAGGAAGTCGTTTCTGAAAGTATTTGTATGGAGTGGAGCCATGTATGGAAGTGAAACATGGACGATAAATAGTTTAGACAAGAAGAGAATAGAAGCTTTCAAAATGTGGTGCTACAGAAGAATGCTGAAGATTAGATTGGTAGATCACATAACTAATGAGGAGGTATTGAATAGAATTGGGGAGAAGAGGAGTTTGTCGCAAAACTTGAATAGAAGAAGGGATCGGTTGGTAGGACATGTTCTGGGGCATCAAGGGATCACCAATTTGGTACTGGAGGGCAGCGTGGAGGGTAAAAACTGCAGAGGGAGACCAACTAAGCAGATTCAGAAGGATGTAGGCTCCAGTAGGTACTGGGAGATGAAGAGGCTTGCACAGGATAGAGTAGCATGAAGAGCTGCATCAAACCAGTCTCAGGACTGAAGACAACAACAACAACAACAACAACAAGATAAGAAATGGGGAGTATCTTTGCAAAAATGCTGAAGAGACATATGTGGAAAACACTGAGAGGAAGGAGATAAAGGATGGTAGGACATACGTTAAGACGTCAGGAAACAACTTCACTGGTACTTGAGTGAGCTATAGAGGATACAAATTGTAGAAGAAGACAGAGATAGCAACATATCCAACAAATAGTTCAGAATGTTGTGTTTAAGTGCTGTTCTGATTCTCTGAGGTGGAGAGTTTTGCACAGGAGAGGAAGTCTCGGTTTGCTGCATCAAACAAGTTGGAGGACTGATGACTCAAAATAGAAAATATTAGTCCTATAATGTACTTTCTTGAGAAATTGATGTTTGGTGTTTGGGGAAGAAAGGTCAGTATTTTACACAGTGATAGTATAAGTAATTCTGAAAAAAAAAAAAAAATGTTACATGGTCATAGGTCCACAAATGCTTCGTGAGGGAGGTATGGGTATTGAAAGGAACTTTAATTCTGCAAAATTGATGTGAGCAGCGTGAACGTATACGCAATTCAACTGGACGGTAACGTGATTTTCTTGAAAACAATGTTACAGAGAATTACAACTATGTTACACATTTTACATAATGTTTATTTACTTTGCATTTAGTAAATAATGTATTACGACATGTATTCAGTTGAAAAAGATATAATACTTATCGTACAGATGGACAGTTCACAGAACAGGTTCGAATATCCTACCATAAACGTCAATGCAATTTTGCACTCTAGCGATAACATGTTGTTTTGCTTGTTCAGTTGCCTGTGGTTGGTTCCTAATCAATTCAGCAGTGTCCATGATGTGACCAAGCAGTTCATCTTGTGTATTTACCTTCACTCTGTGCACCCCATAAACAGAAATCTAAAGGTCTAAGGTCAGGTGATCTTGGAGGCCAGTTAATAGCACAGCCATGGCCAATCCAGCGAATAGGATAGTTGCAGTTGAGACGGTCCCTCACACGTAAAGTAACATGTGGAGGGGCACCATCATGTTGAAAGTACATTCCAGTTCGCTTGGCTAAAGGAACATCTTCCAATAGTTCCACAAATGAATTTTCCAAAAAAGGGCAGGTACCTCTTTCCCGTCAATTACTGATTGATAATATATGGACCTATTAAAAGGTTACCAATCATGCCGCACCAAACATTTATGGTGAAACAAACTTGGAAATAGCTATCCACTGAAGCATGTGTATTTTCCCATGACCATCAATAATAATTGCGTGTGTTGTTCTTTCCTGGGCTTTGTTAGTGAATAGTATATATGAAAGCAAATGACGATTCTCAATTAGCCAGTGACAGAATTGAAATTGTTGGGCATTGTCGCCAATGTGGAGATTTTGGACATGCTGTATGTGAAATGGATACAGGTTTTCTGCTGGTAATATTTCCCGTACACATGTCTGTGAGGAAATTCATACGCAGTGACATTCTTTGTATGCTCGTACTGAGACTTTGCTCAACACTTGAGATAATTTCTTCCTGTTCTTGCAAAGCTTGTTGGCGTGCACACTTGGAAGAAAAATGTATACTTGGAAGAAAAATGTATACTTGGAAGAGAGCCTGTTGCACGAAAAGTGATAAACACTTTGGTAAACACCCTGCAATCAGGTAATCGTCGAGTCGGAAAGTGCCTGTGGTATTCTTCTCTTGCACTGGTAGCACTACCATCGCAGAAGCCTTAAACGTATACCTTATCTGCGTATTCCTCATTACTGTACATGTGTAACATTGTTGGCAGCACTTGTCCAAACACAGTTAACACCATACACTACACAGCTAACTGATCAGTTGCCAGTACACTACACAATGCGGCTTACATGGCACAACTGTGCAAACAATGAGTTATTGTACTACGTACGTCACGTGACCATAATATGTGTTAGGTTGTGTAACATAAACATGGCATGTGTTACGGTCCAGTTGTACTGCGTATACGTTCATGTTGCACACATCAATTTTGTAGAATTAAAGTTTCTTTCAATACCTATATCTCCCTAACGAAGCATTTGTTGACCTATGTTCATATAACATTTTTTTGTTTAGAATTGCATGCACTATCACTGTTTAAAATATTGACCTTTACTCCCCAAACACCCTGTATATATGTTAAATTTAGAAAAGACATGTCACATTATATGCATTCCTGCTATCAGCTTAGTCTAAGGCTGCTTTGACACTTTGTTTTCTGTTCATTGACTATTTTGTGTCCCACAATACCACTTTATTGTATTCAGGTATTTGGTGTAGGTAGTTGTGCATCATGGTCAGGAAAGCCATTTACTGATGGACAAACATTTATAAAATTAATTAAGTGTTCACCTATGAAAATATTGTCTATTAGTGTACTGCTTTCCTGTGTAATTGTGATGGGAAAATTAACAACAGAACATGCTACAAGTGTTAAATAATATTTCAGAATAGTTTCTTTTATCTGAATCTTACAGAAAATTAAGATCAAAATCTGCACAAAATGTAAATAATTTTGAATTAAAGGCGACCACTCACAAAAAAGGCGTTGTTGTCAATAGCCCCTCACAGAAAGAAAGAGAACTTGCTAGCTTTTAGAGTAATCCTCCTTCAGGCTAAGGTAAAATACACAAAGAAACACACACACACACACACACACACACACACACACACACACAGGCACATGTCTTTGCCCTTCATGGTGCCAGCTGGACAAACAATGCCACTGCTGCATTTAGGCAGGTAGATTAGGTTGTGGTGGTGGTAGTAGTGTCAGGTGATGTGGATATAGGAAGGGAGACAGGGAGAGGGAGTGTGGGTGACTGCCTAGCAACTCAGAAGGAGGCAGCCGGTTTGCTGGCTAGGAATGAGGAAGGGAAGGATGGCAGGTACATGGACTGGACATATGATGTAAGATTGTCAGAGCCGGTGGTGAGCGGCACACTCTAAAGGTGACATGGGGATGTGAATTGGGAGGGGATGATAGGACTGAAGGAAGGGAAACTATTGGGTGGAGGATGTGGGACAGTAGGTTACTGGAGACAGAGGCCTTGACAGCCATCCAAATCCTTACCTCCATCACCAACTTCTCTGAACTATACAGATGAGAGTTACCTTTATAACATGTCCTACACTCTCATAGTTGTTCTGGCCTCAATCTCCCGTAACCCACTGTCCCTGTACCCTGCACCCAACAGTTTCCTCTTCCTCTGTCCTATCACCCCCTCCCAGTTCCTGTCCCAACATTACCTTCAGCTTGTGCCACTCCCCACTAGCTCAGACAACCATGCATCACATGCCAAGCCCATTTACCTGCCACCCTACCCTCCCACATTCCTAACCAGCAAACTGGTTGCTTCCCTCTGAGCTGCTAGCCACCCAATCCGAGTCCCAATCCCTCTCCCTGCCTCCCGCTACACACTATCTATACACACCTCACCCGACACTACCCCACATCAACCTACTTTTATAATTATTTTAAACTAGCTCAAAAAAAGATTTCTCAAAAAACTAGCAAGTTTTTCCCCTCCTTGATGACTCACCACTTCCACTTCACTATCGGATACTAAATTAATGGTCTTCTCCACCCTATTAACTTAGAGCTGTACGAGGTTCCTACCCTTTCAACAGGTAACAGACTAAATCTGTTATTTAGCTCAACAATAACAGAACTATCAGAAATACTGTTGTTATGCCCCTTTCTTGTTACATTTTCCCATATCTCCACTTTCTTTCATTCTTTCTTTCTTTTTTATTTTTAACACAACTTCTCTTATTTGCTTTGCTGTTAATAAGTTGATATGTTGAAAATAAACCCAATTCTTTTGCAGAAGGACACAGTTAATAAAAAAATAATAGTAACATTCATATCTGCAAATTTTCATTTATTTGAATATGCGTAAGTGGGAAGATTTGGATGGTTGCCAATTGTTACTTTGAACATAGTGTTATTAAACTTCCTATCAGCATGCATGCACACACACCCTTTCTCCCCTTTATATACAGGGTAAAGAAAAAATGCTGCCCTTGGAGGTCAGCCTGTGATTCATCATGCAGAGTCCAGACAAAAGTTTATCTGACAAAATCAGATTGGGTTCATTTTGAAAACCAGGGTATGAAAGCGAGGAGCTGGCAACATTGTCACATTGTGTAGCACAGCGGAATATGCAGAGGAACGTGTATCATCTGCTGTACCATACCAGCAGTTGTATCTCACTGAATAGACTGCTGGGATATCAAACACACACACACACTATGGAGCTTTGGTTTGAATCCTCGTCAGGTTCCTTTTTATTTTTTTAGATGTCCATTCCCTAGTTCTCATCATTTATAAGCGCATCATTTTGTCACATGACAATGGGATCCATTAAACTACAGGCATGTGTGTACTAACACTCGGTGCACAACCATAACTGGTTATGTCAAGTTCATGCTGGACAGCTTCTGATGGAGTACATAAATGATGAATATGTCAATATGCTTTTGGTGCTAGGTGCATAAGATAACCAAGCTGTTGCTGTTGCTGTTGCTGCTGCTGCTTGTTCAAAAATGGTTCAAAGGGCTCTGAGCACTATGGGACTCAACATCTTAGGTCATAAGTCCCCTAGAACTTAGAACTACTTAAACCTAACTAACCTAAGGACATCACACACACCCATGCCCGAGGCAGGATTCGAACCTGCGACTGTAGCAGTCCCGCGGTTCCGGACTGCAGCGCCAGAACCGCACGGCCGGCGCGGCCGGCGCTGCTGCTTGTGTGTATGCTGCATTACCCTCAAAGGCACCAGCCCACTAAGAGTGTTTTCTGCCACCTGAAGCTACACGTATGGGAAACTGGTAACATTTGCCCACAAGTGATCGACAGAGGTCATCCAAGGACTAGACGTACTCCACAAACAGAGAATGTGATTCTTGAAACTGTCCCCCAGTCATTTCAGTAAAGTACCTGTGTTATTGCAAGGCACTTAAAGGTATCTCAAAGACTGGTTGTTGAAGTGGTGCAAGATGAAGAACTGCATCCATATCATTACGTATACGAACATTCCATAACTAACATGAGAAGTACTGACGAATCTACTTTCACTAGTGAAGGTATGTTCAACCTACTCAACAGACATTATTGGTCAGAACTCAACCCATCGTTGAAACTTTGGCACAGACCTGTGAACTGGAATTACGGGAGTAGTGCTTTTGGGCCCTGACGTATTCCCAGACAAGTTTAATACACGCCTGTATCGTCTGTTTCTTTGAATGCTTTGCCAGATGCATTAGAAAATGTTCCACTTGGTGTTCGGTGACAGCTATGGTTTCAGCATGGTGGTGCACTGCCACACTTCAAAATGACTGTGCATAGCTATTTAAATGAAGTGTTTCCAGGGAAATGGATTGGTCGTGGTGGTCCAATGTTCTGGGCTGTGTGTTCCCCAGACCTTCACAATCCACCAGATTTTTGTTTGTGGGGACACTTACCGGAACAAGTTTATAGTATTCCACCCATGGATGTACATGACCTAATAGCTTGTGTGTCTGCTGCTTTGGCAGTGGTGGATGCAGGTGTGTTGCGTAGGGTCCAGCAAAGTATGATCCAGTGAGTGACGAAGTGTTTGCAAATACAAGGTGGTCGCTTTGAACATCTTGTGTATAGTGAATGTTGCTCGCATGTATATGTACTGGCTCTGTGAAGATAAGCCTGGGCGTCAAAATGTACAGAATGGAATTATTGCATGTAGCATAATTTCCAATCTAGTGTTTTTTGTACGTCTTTGGATACAGACAGTGTTACTGTATCTGCTATTATTTTCTATTGGCTTTATTTGTGTCACAGATAAAACGAAG
The DNA here is from genome assembly GCF_023864345.2 of Schistocerca serialis cubense. Lineage (NCBI taxonomy): Eukaryota > Metazoa > Arthropoda > Insecta > Orthoptera > Acrididae > Schistocerca > Schistocerca serialis. The sequence continues at coordinate 698,548,563 of NC_064640.1, read as the reverse complement.
TGGTCATTTATGTCTGTAAGTAGGACATGTTATTTCTTAATGTTTAAATAAAGGTAACAGTAACAGAAGAAATACATAAGATCCTGTATTGTGGGAGGAGGAGGAGGGGGGTGAAAGCTCAGTGTGAACACAACTCAGACATTGGCGCATCTGCGTATCATTGCCCATGACATTGCCTCATCTCGCTGAGCTAATGGGGCTACTCCGGCACAGGACAGAGTTCGTGCTACCTATTCTTAGCCCACTGCAGGCAGTTACAGCATTGTAAGAACCTCATTTTTTAAATCTGTTAAACCTGTTGGTGAGACTAGGTTTTGATAGATAAGTCTTGAATTGGGATGAATAATTGCATGCTGACTGCCAAGTGTGACTTTTTTCTTCACCTTGTATATGGGCCAACTACAGACCACATGTCAATTTTAGTTCCTTAATTTCTTCCAGGACCCTTTCATCTGTTCACTATGTTCTTTCTTCCAGTATTTTGACCACTTCAGACCAGTTTTTTCCCATTCTCCTACCTTCAAATCCTTCCGTATTCAATAACTTTTTCCCTAAACACTTCTGTCAGCTGTTTCATTTGCATTATTTTTTTCTAAATCATTTTTCACTTCGTGGATCCAACTTGTTGGCGACTTCGTATCCCCAAATATTTGAAGATCTTTTTGGTTAACTACTGTCTGACATTTAATATAAATGTCCAAAAAATAACATTCATTATTGTTGTAACACACAATACTAAGAATGCCAATAATAATGCAGCCACTTTAATACTGACACCAGAACATGTTCATACATTGCCTTATAACGTGGCCTAGTCTGTGCCAATAAGACATACAGTGTTCTGTGAGAGGAGTGAAGTTAACAAGAGCATAAAGCATTACAGATTGAGAATGAAGCCATTCTGCTCTAAGGTTATATAGAATGACACATGATGTTTCCACATAGTGACACTGGGTGGCAACTGTTCAAGGCGCTCTTGGTGCACAGCTGTCTGATGTCTGAATGTGCAGCCTCCTGATGGTCGAGCTTAGCTGCTGTGCACCAGGGTGGCTACTTGAATAACATGTGATGAGCCAGTGCCTCGTGTCTTGCTGACTTAACAGGCTGTGAGGTGCAAGTGCAATTGAGGTAGTAACAGCGAGTTACCACAGTCCTCTCCTTTTGTTGAGATGACTATAGGCTGGTGCCACCCCAGTGTCCCTTTACTGTAGCATGGGACAGTACTTGGCGCTCAGCAAGGCAACATCCATGTCCTCTGTGGGGCCACCGGTTGATGCTGTCTGTGCGGCAAAGAGCTCCCTGTCAGCCTGCACTTGAGAAGAACACCGAAAATGACCAGTCAGTGATAGCATTGCTGCGGGCTGATGCCAGTGGGTGGAACCCTGGCGACTGGTTGTAGCAATGCCAGAACTGTCACAATAAGACTTTTCTTATGACATAAACGACATAATGCCAAATTCTGTGGACAAGTGGCCCAGTTGTGTTGAACAAAACGAGGGTAGGAGCTTGCCGGAACTTTTTCGCCATGGCCGTGTTTATGTGGAGCATGGCGGCCAGGCACATTCCCTGCTGCGATCTCTGCTTTTGGAGGTGTATGTGAATACACCAATTGCTGTCCGAGTGGACGGTGGCTATGTCTGCCCAAGAATCTAATTGATGGCCCAAGGCACAGGGAACTTCAAATGCTTGGGCCATCTTGAGTACTTTTCTAAAGAGGGATCTTCAAACTGTAACGCCTTTTGGCATGATAGCATTCCGAACCATTGTGTATGCATAAGGTTCTTGAGATTGAGCAGTAACAAAAGACACTTGTGATGATAATACTTCACTCTCATGAAAATCACATGGGTATGTATGTTTGCAATAATTGTAAGTGACACATTTTGTCAAACGAAAGATGAAGGTTCCTGGGGGGAGGGGGGGCTGATTTCCCTAACAAGTGATTCATGTTTGGGTAGATCCATGACAGAGAGAGAGCTTTAATTGAGTTGGCATCTTGCTTTGAAGGCCACAAAGTGTTGCCCTACGTGTTTTTTATATGATTCCCCGGTCTTTGTCAGAGGCGGGGAATATAGCTGGGTAGGCCAGCAAAATTTGAATCCTCATTAACTGGCCCATCGAACCCCAGTCCAGCATGACTGTGTGTTTCTGTTATTGCATTTCCAAATACTGTGGTTGTTAAATAGCTGCTGTAGTAAACTCTGTAGGACGACCTCCGAGGATGCGCCTGTTGCAAGAAACATGTTAAGAATGAACTTTACTTGTTGCCATTTGTGTTGTAAGAAACGATAGTAAGAATTTCACTAAGAATTCAATCACTGTAATGCTGGCACTGAGAACAGATTCTGTACATCATCCTTTTACATAGCGGAGTCAATGCCAAAAAGCCATATAGTGATCAGTGAGCAGAGTGAAGTTGACAAGAGCCTAAACCATTACGGAATGAGAATGAAATCACTCCACTCTGGAGTTTCATAAAATGATGTGACATTTCCATGTGATGATACTGGGTGGCAGCTGTGCAAGCTGCTCTTGATGCACAGTTGACAGCACTCACTGTCTGAGTATGCTGTCTCATGGTGGCCAAAGTTATCCGCCGTGCGCCAGCACGGGCTACTTGAATAATGTGTGACAGGTCAGTGCCTCACATCCTGCTAACTTAACAGTGGGTAAGGTGCCAGTGCGATCAAGGTGGTAACCGTGGGTTACCACAATTAATTCTGCTATGTTTTCTACATTTTGATAAATTTCATCATCACTACATAATTTCCAACCTCCCATAGACTTTTTAGGTTTTTTAATCTATCTAAATTATACTTTAATGCTTGACATTCGCTTGCATACAGATATTTTGGCTTCACTGCTGTATTGTAATGACTTTTTTGCTGTAAACGTTTTTAATTATACCATATGCCCTTCCCATTTTGTGTATCCTTTCCTCCATAGCATCTATTTCCGACCATTTTCCTGTAATATCTCTTCTAGATATTTAATTTTTTTTTTAATTTTTTCAAGTTGGCCAATATCTTTCCAGAAATTTCAGTTCATTTTTAATGTATGTAAGAAAATGTTTTTCTGCAGAAATTCTTAAGTGAGTCCTACCAGATTTTTCTTTTAAAAGATTAATTTGTGGTACTGCAGATGTCACATTTTCAGACAGTGTAGCAGTCATCTGCAAATGCAAGAAAATTTATTCCAGTATTTTTGTTTCCTGTTCTCAACCGTATTGGTGAAATCACATTTCATTTAGTTTTTCTTCCAAATTCTCACTTTTTTTTTTCTATCTTGGAACAAAAAAGAATCGAGGATAGACTATCACCTTGCTGTGCACCTGTGTTTATTTCAAAGGGTGAGATGTTTGTTACACAAATTTGACTTTAAATACTGTGTCTGTAGGTGTTTCATAAATTAGATCTGTTAATTTAGACTTTGCACCAAATTCTCATATTGTTTTATCTGTAGTCTGTCTGTCAATAGACTCAGAGGTCTTTTGAAATCAGCAGACATTGCTACAATACCTTTTTTATTCAGTAATCTGTGAAAAATGATTCCATTCAGGTTAAACATTTGTTGCAGACGTCATCTGCCCATCCTAAAACTACCGTGATATTCGCCTGTCCATTGTTGTTTATATTCTGCCTAATAAAATTCGGAGAATATTTTATGTACAACTGGTATCATATAAATTTCATTGCAGTAGTTAATATTCTTGTTTATTGCCTTTATTATGCAGTGGATGTATTAAGGCTACTTTCCACTCAACAGTAATTTTTTCTGTTTTTCAGATTTCCTCAAAGATTAATACTTCCTCATTTTTTATTTTTGGTAGAGAAAATTTCTACTGTAACACATAGTCTTCTCCACAAGCTTCATTTATTTTTAAGGTTTTAATTACTTCTTTAGTTTCTTTTATTGTTGGAGGTAAATCATAATCTTCTAGATTTTCATGAGTGTTTGAAAATTTCAGGTTGTGGGTTGGTCCTGGACATTTAAGAAACTGGTAAAAATATTTTACTGATTTTTACAGTTTTCATTGTTACTTAGGCCAAGTCTGCCATTTTCATTTATGGAAACTTGGGGTTTGGTATCTTTTCAGTCTATCCTTAAATGTCTTATAAAAATGATTGATATTATTTTTTGAAAAGTTTTCCTCAATTTCAGCAAGTATCCTCTTTTCAAAAACTCTCTTAGTTCTTCTAATCATATTTGCTGTTGCCTTTCTTTGCTATTTAAATTGGTCTGTCTGTTCATTTTTCTTGAAAATACTAATTTTTCCCATATTAGGTCCTCTCATTTAAAGCTTATTCATGTGTGTCATTCCACCATATTTTATTTTTGAGTGGCCCAAATGTTTTCTGTGCAGTATTAATTTCCTTAGATAATCTGGCCATTTGTCACCTTTAGCTATTTGAAATTTGTCTTGATATTTTTGGCTTTATTATTTTGTTATTATATGTATGTTGGTATTATATTAAGAGTTTAACCTTAATTTTAGAGGGATTGAGGTCAGAATCAAATTCACCATTCCTTATAACATTCACACTCACATTCATAATTTCTTTAGAACTTTTTTGAGAGTCAGCTACATGATCTAACTGAAATTCTCCCAACATTGGGTTTGGAGATATCCATGATTTGGCTGTTCTTGGGAGCTTCGTGAAGGAGGTCAAAATTAGCTTCACATGAGAATTTTGACTTTGGCTGATCAGTTTCGTACTACTTTTATTGGTTCTTTTGTGGGTAGGGTAATGCTCTTCTGTGTTCCTAAATTTGTTTTCTCTACCTATTTAACCTTTGAAGTCACTCCAAAGCAATATGATGTTCAGGTTTGGTATTTTCTATATCTCAATTCTAAAAGATCCAAGAATTCTTCTGTTTTGCCATGTTGAGCAAGATTAGACAAATATGGTGTCACATCAGTAACATGTTGTGAAGGAGAATGAAAGTGTATGTCTTTCACTGAGGTGAAGAACTTCCCTGCAGTGTGCATCTGTATCCTCTAATTTTTCTGTTGCTACAGTATTTTTGGATAAAAATGCATAGATATTAATTGCCAAACAGGTGAAATAGCTAAGTAATTATTTGACCAAGCAGCAGCAGAACACACACACAAAAGGAGGTTATAATTAGGCAAGCTTTCGGAGCCACTGGCTCCTTCAGGCAGAAGGCTTGAAGGGGAAGGAAGAAGGGTGACGGAAGAGGACTGCAGAGGTCTAGGAAAATGGGTAGATTTCAGGAAAGTCACCCAGAACCATGGGTCAGAGGAGACTTACCAGACAAGATTTGAAAAACCTGGGGTTTCAAATCTTGTCCAGTGCAGACACCAACAATCAGTCTTTCCCTCTCATCCCATCCAGTAAGTCTCTCCTGACCTTGGTTCTGGGTGACTTTCCTGAAATCTACCCTTTTCCTAGATCTCTCCAGTCCTTTCCCCTCACCACTCTTCCTTCCCTTCAATCCTTCTGCTTGAAGGAGGAGACACTGGCTCTGAAAGCTTGCCTAATTATAACCTCCTTTTATGTGTGTGTTCTGCCGTGCTGCTTGGTGAGTAGATTTTTTATCTATCCTATTGTATTATATTGTCAAAAATTTATTGTCCTCATTATTATAAGTAATTATTTGAGTAAATAGCTGTTGTTTCTATTTCAGGTATCACAAGATTGCAGTACTCCCTGCAAGTCCAAGAAAATAATCCTTCCTCCAGTTACTTACACAAGTTCATCAGCTGCTAAACTGGTAAGTTAGTTTCTCTTCATCCTGCCACCCTTGTCCCACGGACTTACCCCCTCCCCCCTTTAGATTCTGCTATGACTCTCCATTAAATGCAAATTTGATGCCTCTGATGTTTCATTATCTTAAATGGACACTTGGAAGAAATTAAGTTTTCATATAGTTAGAAACTGTTAGCATCTTTGGGATGATAAATCAAGATATGACAGTTTGAGTGTGTTTTAGAGCTTATAAATACTTTTGAACCAAATTAAAGTGCAAATTAAATTGTGATGAAAGGAACATCTTTTGTTACTTAATGCTCTGTCTCTTAGGAATATTTATTACAAGGCAGATGGAACGTGATAGACAAAAAGTAGCCCACTTACTACAGTACAGAGGAGGATAAGATTCCTTCGACTTTAAGTGGAAACATTACAAATAGACCTCAAAAAGATGTGAATACTTCCCTTGTGTGAAACAATGTGTTACCACAAGTGAGAGTGCCAGTAAGCAGAAATTTCACTGATGTTTCACCCATTCCTTAAGAATATATGCTGGTGATGGCAGAGTTTCTTATTTAGAGAATAGATCTGTGTATGTGACTTTTTGGAACATAGTAAATCTTGTAACATTTCGGAACACAGGCTGTACAAGGGTTGGACAAAAATATGGAAACATTATGAGAAATGCATGCTTGAACATAAATACTGATACTAGTGGAGCCTGCAGTTCGCACTGTCATATTTGACCAAGAACAGGTCCTGTGCTATGTCCTCAATACATTGCTGGTGCCAGAACAAGAGGACAGCAGCTGAAAAAGTCACTGCAGAACTCGATGCCACACTCACGAATCCTGCCAGCACCAAAACAACATGAAGAGAGCTTCATAAGCTGGGAATTTCAGAGCGATCTGTAATTCTGAAATCACATATCAGTAATGCAAAAGCCTGTAATGGGAAAATTGGTGCCAGAACCATAAAATCTGGAGTATTGAGTAATGTGAGAAAGTTATTTAATTGCATGGGTCTTGTTTCAGACTGTTTCCAACTTCTGGTTGAGTTTACGTCCCAGGAGAGAAACATGCCAGAGGTTCAATGATTTGGGCAGCCATATTTTGGTATCCCAAGATCCCCATGCTTACTGTGGAATTTTGCAGAATTGCCAAGGATTATGTGACCATTTTGGCTGTTCAGGACCATCCCTTGGTAAAATATTAGTTGTTCCCTGGTGGTGGTGATGTGTTTCAAGATGACAGGACTTCTGTTCACATAGCTCACATTGTCCAGGATTGGTTTTGTGAGCACAAGGATGAATTACTGCATCTCATGTAGCCATCTCAGTCATCCTATCTCTTTATTATTGAGACTTTGTGGTCTTCTTTGTAGAGAAGGGTGCACGATGGCTATCCACCTGCATCGTTACCTAAACTTGCCACTATTTTGCATGAAGAATGGTTTAGTATTCCCATGAAAATGATACAGAACCTGTATTTGAGCCATTGCAAGATGATTGGAAGCTGTTTTCCTACACCTTATTAGGCACGGTAACATATCTGCTTGTGCGAGCTGGGTTGCACTCATTCCTGTGCACTGAGCAACTGGACAGCTCACGGTGAGTAATGGTGAGGAAAGAGAAGGGAACCGAAAAGGAGGTGAAAAGTAAAAGGAATCGAAATCAGACCAAGGCAGCATGGCACAAGAAACTGTTGTCAGTGAATCAATTGTATGGCTGCTCATGTCAGTTCTGCAGAGATGTCTTGCTTTGCTGTGGCTATTTAATATCTTTCAATGGAAATTGATTATCTGAGACTTGCATTGGTGATAAATGACAATGGGTGAAACTCTGATTTTTTTCAATTGATAAATCTATGAACATCAAGTAAAAAGTTAAATCTCTACTAGACAATGTTATTGTTCAACACATACAAATTATCGCAATTTTTTCTGTTTTCCATGTTTCCCTTAGTTGCTTTAAATTCATGGATGTATGTATTGTCTATGCAACTACTTGAGGCAGTTCGTTTAGTTGCCATATGTGTTTCACTTCTTTTATTTGGGAAACATCATCAGTGGCCTGTAATACATGTTTCCTTTTAGACATACAATGAACGTATTATGTGGTGGATATAATATGCTGCTATATTATATTTTGTCATGTCATTCTCCTGTTTGTATTTTAAAATCAACTTTTGTAGCACAAAGTTTGTTATGTGAACTTATCGTTCGGTGTTACTTATGATTTCCAACACTGTTAACTTGTGTGCGCTCCTGGAGATGTATTTGTTAGTTTCCATACTCTAGCTGGCTGATTCCTGGCATTCCTTCACCCACATTCATCACATTGCATATATTACTTGCACTTTCAATTTTTTGTGATCAACATGTGTGTTTTCGGTGTGTAGCATTGCCAACTGTTGCTGTGTGTTTGTCTGTCATTTGTGTTGTGTTGTGTTGTGGCTTGATACTTTTAATTTGTTTTTTGATTTTTTTTTGTGTGTGTGTGTGTGGGGGGGGGAAGTGGGTGTTACAAAAAGGTACGGCCAAACTTTCAGGATACATTCCTCACACACAAATAAAGAAAAGATGTTATGTGGACATGTGTCCGGAAATGCTTAATTTCCATGTTAGAGCTCATTTTAGTTTCGTCAGTATGTACTGTACTTCCTCGATTCACCACCAGTTGGCCCAATTGAAGGAAGGTAATGTTGACTTCGGTGCTTGTTTTGACATGCAACTCATTGCTGTACAGTACTAGCATCAAGCACATCAGTATGTAGCATCAACAGGTTATTGTTCATCACAAACATGGTTTTGCAGTCAGTGCAATGTTTACAAATGCAGAGTTGGCAGATGCCCATTTGATGTATGGATTAGCATGGGGCAATAGCTGTGGTGCGGTACGTTTGTATCGAGACAGATTTCCAGAACGAAGGTGTCCCGACAGGAAGACGTTCGAAGCAATTGATCGGCGTCTTAGGGAGCACGGAACATTCCAGCCTATGACTCGCGACTGGGGAAGACCTAGAACGACGAGGACACCTGCAATAGACGAGGCAATTCTTCGTGCAGTTGACGATAACCCTAATGTCAGCGTCAGAGAAGTTGCTGCTGTACAAGGTAACATTGACCACGTCACTGTATGGAGAGTGCTACGGGAGAACCAGTTGTTTCCGTACCATGTACAGCGTGTGGGGGCACTATAAGCAGCTGATTGGCCTCCACGGGTACACTTCTGCGAATGGTTCATCCAACAATGTGCCAATCCTCATTTCAGTGCAAATGTTCTCTTTACAGATGAGGCTTCATTCCAACGTGAAAAAATTTTAAATTTTCACAATCAACATGTGTGGGCTGACGAGAATCCGCACGCAGTAGTGCAGTCACGTCATCAACACAGATTTTCTGTGAACGTTTGGGCAGGCATTGTTGGTGATGTCTTGATTGGGCCCCATGTTCTTCCACCTACGCTCAATGGAGCATGTTATCGTGATTTCATACGGGATACTCCACCTGTGCTGCTAGAACATGTGCCTTTACAAGTACGACACAACATGTGGTTCATGCACGATGGAGCTCCTGCACATTTCAGTCGAAGTGTTCGTACGCGTCTCAACAACAGATTCGGTGACCGATGGATTGGTAGAGGCGGACCAATTCCATGGCCTCCACGCTCTCCTGACCTCAACCCTCTTGACTTTCATTTATGGGGGCATTTGAAAGCTCTTGTCTACGCAACCCCAGTACCAAATTTAGAGACTCTTCGTGCTCGTATTGTGGACGGCTCTGATACAATACGCCATTCTCCACGGCTGCATCAGCGCATCAGGGATTCCATGCGACAGAGGGTGGATGCATGTATCCTCGCTAATGGAGAACATTTTGAACATTTCCTGTAACAAAGTGTTTGAAGTCACGCTGGTACGTTCTGTTGCTGTGTGTTTCCATTCCATGATTAATGTGATTTGAAGAGAAGTAATAAAATGAGCTCTAACATTGGAAGTAAGCATTTCCGGACACATGTCCACATAACATATTTTCTTTCTTTGTGTGTAAGGAATGTTTCCTGAAAGTTTGGCCGTACCCTTTTGTAGCACCCTGTATGGATTTGGTTGTTGAGTACCTTCTTTTCCATTGCAATGGCTCTTTGTTAAAGTTTTCTTGCGATGTCAGGAGCTCTTTGTTGTGATTATTCACTCTGATAACTTTCATGTCACATTACATGTTGGATGGTTCATGTCCATGTTTTATCAGGTGTTTGGCGAAGGTAGAAAGGCTATTTTCATAGTTCCAACTTCTTATATGTTCTTTACATCTAAATTTGAAATTCCTGCTTGTCATCCCCAGATATACTGTTTTGCATTCTTGGCACTCTAGCTGGTATGTACCAGCTCCTTGGTATTTATCTGGTTTGTCTGTTGTTTTTAAATGTGATTGGAGTTTGTTTCTTGTTCTGTAAGCTATGTGTAATCCCTGTTTCTTTAGTATATTTGCTATCTTGTGTGTTGCTTTCTGTTTGTATGTAATACTGTACCATTTTTTCTGTTATTCGTGTCATGAGTGTTATTGTTTTGTGTTTCCGTGTGTGCTGTAGTGTCTGTGGGGTTCTTTGGTGTTTGTGTTCTCTGCTTGTTTTGATTTTTCTTTAGCTGGATTTTAATTTTTTGGTTTCGTTATTGTACTATATGGGTGTTGTAACCATTGTTTGTGGCTATGGGTTGACTGTTTGTAATTCTTTTTCATAGTTTTCTTTGCTGAGTCGGTTGTTATTTAGTCGGTGTAACGTGTGTGGTAGGAGTGCTAATTTTTGATTTTGTGGATGGTTGGATAAACCACGTATAATTACATCTACATCTACATCTACATTGATACTCCGCAAGCCACCCAACGGTGTGTGGCGGAGGGCACTTTACGTGCCACTGTCATTACCTCCCTTTCCTGTTCCAGTCGCGTATGGTTCGCGGGAAGAACGACTGCCTGAAAGCCTCCGTGCGCGCTCTAATCTCTCTAATTTTACATTCGTGATCTCCTCGGGAAGTATAAGTAGGGGGAAGCAATATATTCGATACCTCATCCAGAAACGCACCCTCTCGAAACCTGGCGAGCAAGCTACACCGCGATGCAGAGCGCCTCTCTTGCAGAGTCTGCCACTTGAGTTTATTAAACATCTCCGTAACGCTATCACGGTTACCAAATAACCCGGTGACGAAACGCGCCGCTCTTCTTTGGATCTTCTCTATCTCCTCCGTCAACCCGACCTGGTACGGATCCCACACTGATGAGCAATACTCAAGTATAGGTCGAACGAGTGTTTTGTAAGCCACCTCCTTTGTTGACGGACTACATTTTCTAAGCACTCTCCCAATGAATCTCAACCTGGTACCCGCCTTACCAACAATTAATTTTATATGATCATTCCACTTCAAATCGTTCCGTACGCATACTCCCAGATATTTTACAGAAGTAACTGCTACCAGTGTTTGTTCCGCTATCATATAATCATACAATAAAGGATCCTTCTTTCTATGTATTCGCAATACATTACATTTGTCTATGTTAAGGGTCAGTTGCCACTCCCTGCACCAAGTGCCTATCTGCTGCAGATCTTCCTGTATTTCGCTACAGTTTTCTAATGCAGCAACTTCTCTGTATACTACAGCATCATCCGCGAAAAGCCGCATGGAACTTCCGACACTATCTACTAAGTCATTTATATATATTGTGAAAAGCAATGGTCCCATAACACTCCCCTGTGGCACGCCAGAGGTTACTTTAACGTCTGTAGACGTCTCTCCGTTGATAACAACATGCTGTGTTCTGTTTGCTAAAAACTCTTCAATCCAGCCACACAGCTGGTCTGATATTCCGTAGGCTCTTACTTTGTTTATCAGGCGACAGTGCGGAACTGTATCGAACGCCTTCCGGAAGTCAAGAAAAATAGCATCTACCTGGGAGCCTGTATCTAATATTTTCTGGGTCTCATGAACAAATAAGGCGAGTTGGGTCTCACACGATCGCTGTTTCCGGAATCCATGTTGATTCCTACATAGTAGATTCTGGGTTTCCAGAAATGACATGATACGCGAGCAAAAAACATGTTCTAAAATTCTACAAGAGATCGACGTAAGAGATATAGATCTATAGTTTTGCGCATCTGCTCGACGACCCTTCTTGAAGACTGGGACTATCTGTGCTCTTTTCCAATCATTTGGAACCCTCCATTCCTCTAGAGACTTGCGGTACACGGCTGTTAGAAGGGGGGCAAGTTCTTTCGCGTACTCTGTGTAGAATCGAATTGGTATCCCGTCAGGTCCAGTGGACTTTCCTCTATTGAGTGATTCCAGTTGCTTTTCTATTCCTTGGACACTTATTTCGATGTCAGCCATTTTTTCGTTTGTGCGAGGATTTAGAGAAGGAACTGCAGTGCGGTCTTCCTCTGTGAAACAGCTTTGGAAAAAGGTGTTTAGTATTTCAGCTTTACGCGTGTCATCCTCTGTTTCAATGCCATCATCATCCCGTAGTGTCTGGATATGCTGTTTCGAGCCACTTACTGATTTAACGTAAGACCAGAACTTCCTAGGATTTTCTGTCAAGTCGGTATATAGAATTTTACTTTCGAATTCAATGAACGCTTCACGCATAGCCCTCCTTACGCTAACTTTGACATCGTTTAGCTTCTGTTTGTCTGAGAGGTTTTGGCTGCGTTTAAACTTGGAGTGGAGCTCTCTTTGCTTTCGCAGTAGTTTCCTAACTTTGTTGTTGTACCACGGTGGGTTTTTCCCGTCCCTCACAGTTTTACTCGGCACGTACCTGTCTAAAACGCATTTTACAATTGCCTTGAACTTTTTCCATAAACACTCAACATTGTCAGTGTCGGAACAGAAATTTTCGTTTGGATCTGTTAGGTAGTCTGAAATCTGCCTTCTATTACTCTTGCTAAACAGATAAACCTTCCTCCCTTTTTTTTATATTCCTATTAACTTCCATATTCAGGGATGCTGCAACGGCCTTATGATCACTGATTCCCTGTTCTGTACATACAGAGTCGAAAAGTTCGGGTCTGTTTGTTATCAGTAGGTCCAATATGTTATCTGCACGAGTCGGTTCTCTGTTTAATTGCTCGAGGTAATTTTCGGATAGTGCACTCAGTATAATGTCACTCGATGCTCTGTTCCTACCACCTGTCCTAAACATCTGAGTGTCCCAGTCTATATCTGGTAAATTGAAATCTCCACCTAAGACTATAACATGCTGAGAAAATTTATGTGAAATGTATTCCAAATTTTCTCTCAGTTGTTCTGCCACTAATGCTGCTGAGTCGGGAGGTCGGTAAAAGGAGCCAATTATTAACCTAGTTCGGTTGTTTAGTGTAACCTCCACCCATAATAATTCACAGGAACTATCCACTTCTACTTCACTACAGGATAAACTACTGCTAACAGCGACGAACACTCCACCACCGGTTGCATGCAATCTATCCTTTCTAAACACCGTCTGTACCTTTGTAAAAATTTCGGCAGAATTTATCTCTGGCTTAAGCCAGCTTTCTGTACCTATAACGATTTCAGCTTCGGTGCTTTCTATCAGCGCTTGAAGTTCCGGTACTTTACCAACGCAGCTTCGACAGTTGACAATTACAATACCGATTGCTGCTTGGTCCCCGCATGTCCTGACTTTCCCTCGCACCCGTTGAGGCTGTTGCCCTTTCTGTACTTGCCCAAGGCCATCTAACCTAAAAAACTGCCCAGCCCACGCCACACAACCCCTGCTACCCGTGTAGCCGCTTGTTGCGTGTAGTGGACTCCTGACCTATCCAGCGGAACCCGAAACCCCACCACCCTATGGCGCAAGTCGAGGAATCTGCAGCTCACACGGTCGCAGAACCGTATCAGCCTCTGATTCAGACCCTCCACTCGGCTCTGTACCAAAGGTCCGCAGTCAGTCCTGTCGACGATGCTGCAGATGGTGAGCTCTGCTTTCATCCCGCTAGCGAGACTGGCAGTCTTCACCAAATCAGATAGCCCCGGAAGCCAGAGAGGATTTCCTCCGATCCATAGCGACACACATCATTGGTGCCGACATGAGCGACCACCTGCAGATGGGTGCACCCTGTACCCTTCATGGCATCCGGAAGGACACTTTCCACATCTGGAATGACTCCCCCCGGTATGCACACGGAGTGCACATTGGTTTTCTTCCCCTCTCTTGCTGCCATTTCCCTAAGGGGCCCCATTACGCGCCTGACGTTGGAGCTCCCAACTACCAGTAAGCCCACCCTCTGCGACTGCCCGGATCTTGCAGACTGAGGGGCAACCTCTGGAACAGGACAAGCAGCCATGTCAGGCCGAAGATCAGTATCAGCCTGAGACAGAGCCTGAAACCGGTTCGTCAGACAAACTGGAGAGGCTTTCCGTTCAGCCCTCCGGAATGTCTTTCGCCCCCTGCCACACCTTGAAACGACCTCCCACTCTACCACAGGTGAGGGATCAGCCTCAATGCGGGCAGTATCCCGGGCAACCACAGTCTTAGTCCGATCAGGGGATGCGTGGGACGAGCTGGCCGTCCCCGACAAACCCCCATCCGGACCCCCACAGTGATGCCCATTGGCAACAGCCTCAAGCTGTGTGACCAAAGCCATCACTGCCTGAAGCTGGGAGCGAAGGGATGCCAACTCAGCCTGCATCCGAACACAGCAGTTGCAGTCCCTATCCATGCTAAAAACTGTTTTGCAAAGAACGTCTGAACTGATCTACAGAGAGCGCAAACAAATCGACAAAATTTAAACGGTTATTAAAATACAAGATTGCCTAGTAAATGCAGTAATGCTGCTACTTGCGCACTGCTGACACTGCTCGGCGGCAGAAGGAGACTAAGCGAAATTACACTATTCAGGTACTAAAACACGATGCTACACTCTCTAATACTATAATACGCCCGAAATTTATGAATTAAACAATGCAAGTACCAAAAACACGCAAAGAAATTAAGAATTAAACTATGTAACAAATGAGTGAGCTAGGAGTATACGACTTGCTGCTGCAGCTGCTTATCCAACGGCGGCAGGGAGCACACTGACTGCGACCAACCGACACTGGCCGTTCAAAACAAAACAGTAGACAAACGACTACGCGAATTTACACTATTCAGGTACTAAAACGCGATGCTACAACTCTCAAATACTATAATACGCCCGAAATTTATTAATTAAACAATGCAATTACCAAAAACACGCAAAGAAATTAAGAATTAAACTATGTAACAAATGAGTGAGCTAGGAGTATACGACTTGCTGCTGCAGCTGCTTATCCAACGGCGGCAGGGAGCACACTGACTGCGACCAACCGACACTGGCCGTTCAAAACAAAACAGTAGACAAACGACTACGCGAATTTACACTATTCTGAAGATGTCAAATGTGTATTTATTGTTTCTCTTTATTGTTATATCCAAGAAATGTATTTTCTTTTGTATTTCTTTATCCATGATGAATTGATTATTTTTATGTATGTTGTTTATATCTGTATGAAGTTTATCAGTTTTCTCTGTTGGTTCATCTACCATACAGATCATGGGGTCTACATATCTATACCAGTAAACAATTTTGTATCCTTTCTTTGTGATGACTGTATCAAAGATCATGTTTTCTATGTGGCTGATGAATATGAATCTAATTTTAAGTAAAATTCCTTTTCAAATTGGAAGTAATATTGGGATGTGATTGCTTTGAGGGTTTTAGTTATTTCATTAATATTGTCTGTGGGTAGTCTGTTGTATGTCAGTATCTTTTCTTCAATTAGTTTTATTGTGCCTGCAGTGCGTATTGAGGTGTACATGTTCTTCATGTCAAGAGAGATGAGTGACGCTGTTTGTGAGATATGTAAGTCTTTTATTTGTGTTATGAGTTCATTTGTGTTTTTCATTGTTCTGCTGTTTTTCATTTCATAATGTTGCATTATGATTTTGTGTATGTGTTTTGCCACATGGTATAATGGTGCATTCATGAAATTAATAACAGCCCTCAATGGGATATAGGGTTTGTGGACCTTGGGTTGGCTTCTGAGTGTTGGTGCTTTTGGGGTTCTTCTGTGTGATGTGTTGTTTTTACTTATCTGTGAGTATATGTCTGATGTCTTTGAGGTTGTTTTTTTATGTATGTCTGGAAGTGTGCTGCTGGATCAGATTTCAGTTTTGTGAAATTGTTAGAGGAGATGAAATCTTAACCTTTTCTATATATTATTCTTTATTGATCAATACTGTGCTGTTCCCTCTATCAGCTCTTGTGACTATGATGATCTTAGCTTGTAGTTTTTCTTTTAATTTCTTGGTGGTGTTTTCTTCTGTTTGAAGTTCTCTGTTTTACTCTTTCTTTGACATGGTGATTATGTTGTTTATTTATTTATTTCTTCACTAGTCATTGTGTTAGCCCAATATTTATAGGGTTGTTTCCTTTTTTTTTTCTTCCTCTGTCAGGATGTTTTCTGTATCTACAATCAGGTTTTCTATGTAGTGGTTATATATTTTTGTACTGATGATGTGTTTGAGCCGTTTCTCTAATAGCTGTGTTTCTTTCTCTGTGAATTCTGTATCCATGAGATTTATTAATTTTGAATGAAATTTATGATGGTGGGTGTGTTGCACTTTGTCATGTTCTGTGCATATTGCAGTGTTCTTGTTGTGATGTGTTCAATTTTTTGTATTGTGTTGATCATCACTGTTGGGTTGTGTGACAATTATCAGAGTGAATAATCACAACGAAAAGCTCCTGACATTGCAAGAAAACTTTCACATACAAAGAGTCATTGCAATGGAAAAGAAGGTACTCAGCAACCAAATCCAAATAAGCAATAACACTGATAATGCTGGCCACCAAAACAATAACGAACCGAAATGTAACCAGGATAAATATAAGGGGCATTCAAGAACCCGGTCACTAGTGTAAAGTAATGGTAACGATTTCATTAATTAAAATGTGTAGCTATACACAGTGCACATACTCAAAAATAGTTGCCAAAACTGTGGGCCCATTTATCCCATTGCAGCACTAGCCGGTCGATTCCATCCTTGAAGAAGCTAGTAGGCTGCTGTTGGATCCAGACCTGGACCCAGTCACATACTTCATCGTCCGTTGCGAATAGATGTCCGCAAATAGCTTGTTTTAGAGGTCCAAACACATGAAAGTCACACGGTGAAAGTTCGGTACTGTACAGTGGATGTTCTAGCATTCCCCACCGAAACTGCTGCAATGTTGTCTTCACTGCATTGGCCATGCGTGGACAAGCATTATCATGCAGGAGGATAACACCATTGGACAACATGCCTCGGAGTTTTGACTTGATGGCTCATCTAAGGTTCTGTAAAGTGGCTTGATAGCGCTGGGCGTTGATGGTGATTCCCCGTTCCAGGAATTTCACAAGTGGTGGGCCCTTGTGGACGAAAAAGGAGGACATCGTGACTTTACTAGAACTAGCTTGCTGTGGGGATGATGTAGTTGCATGTTTCCACTGCTTGCTCTGATGCTCACTTTCCTGTTCAAAATGGTGACACGATGCTTTGTCACCTGTGACAATACGCGACAGAAAGCCGTACTCCTCCTCGTGATAATGTTGCAGATGATTCAAAGACTGATGTTTCCACCTGAGATTCTAAACATTGCAACCAGTGGTTTTTCCATGGGGTTTATAATTAATATTCTTTCCATATTACATGTCTTTTGTGCTAGTACAGTATGAAATTATTTGTAGATATTTTGTGTAGCATTAACATGCTCTACTTTGCATCTGGAAGTGTTACAGGTTATACCTACATGCACTAGCATATGTCAACCCGAATGTATTATAAACACAATGAAACATACTTCCAACAATAATGTAGAGCCCGAATGAGATCAAATAATTAATAGTTCAGCCTTCAAAGCCTTGCAGTGGTCATTTTGTACATAAACCTTTAACTCCTTTTAGAAGGAAGAAAGATAAGGGTTTAAAATCTTGTTCAACAATGCCGTTATTAGAAGAGGTCTTACGCCTTGGCGAAATTTGAACTGCCATTCGCCTGAATGAAAGTCCAGGGTATTACTAATCTGCCACCTCTCTGGGCACTTAATTTCAAAGGCTAAGGCTCAATATAATTAGCACATCATATTCTGTTAGTATTAAACAGCAGTAAAAGTTTTACTCCAACATTTCCTTTAATAGGTTTGATTACTGATATCAAAATGTTCCACTGCAACACCGTACCTAAAATAACAACTCAAAACATTCATAAGTTTCAGGTTGTAATTTACTTTTTTTAAGATTTATGCCACTTGACATATACCCGATACAGGTTCAGTGTGCAATTTACCAACATGAACTACTACTCATTCTAAGTGGAAATGCTCATATATATGCTTTTGTCTTACACCAGCTGTAATGACCCCATTGAAGATGGGACTTAGTGGTATAATCTTTTGTAGTTTCAGCTTTGTATAGAATAAAATAATTGGGAAGCATCTGCATTTTCATATCTTCCATTTAGATCTTCCATTATTTATTGATCTGTGAAATAATACAAAAAAGAATTACTTTTAGATCATAATGAAATCCTCTTTTCACATGTTTGCTGTACAAATTGCTGAACATGGTATTTTGATGTTTAGATATCCCTGTGTTTTGTTTTAGTTCAAAGCTCTAACATTTGCTACCTGATCATTTTCTAGTCTGTAATACCTAAATTCATGCTGGTTTCCAAAGTGCATGCCATACACATTGTCATAAAATGAAAACTGTTGTTCCAAGTGCCTCAAGGCTGAGTACGTTCATGTTGTTAGTGCGTGCCACTGTATTGGCCTTAACCAAAATTATTCTCTTTGGAATTTTTCATTTATCTTATTTTTCACTTGAACTTGCATTTCGGGTTACTTTAACACACATTTCTTCCATAAATTTAGCAAATAATTTGCCCCTCTTTCCATTCCTTGTGTTTTTTAAAGCACTCATCTTGAGGATTGTATGCACCACTTTGATTTACGAGATTGGTGCTCTTGAAGCTAGTATACCATCGCCCTCCTTCAATCAGAAAACCTGTTCGCTTAACACTTTGCATTTTGGTTGTGGAGGAAGAGGAGGGGGGGAGAAGATCCATCTGTTATGTAAAGTGAAAACTTAGTGCTGTTTGGTATTTTTTCGGATACAGAACATTGCCAGAAGTAAAAATCAGCTTTATTACTGAGCAAGGAGGGGCAGCAATTCATAAACAATAAATTCATACTCAGGAGAAGCAGGAATCAAATACCTATCTGACAGTCCTGATTTACTATTGTACAGTTTCCTTAAATTACTTCACACAAATGCCACATGATTCCTACTGTAACACTATAGCTGCTTCTGTTCTCTATTCTTGTATCTTCTGTGGTAGTAATCTGTTTCCAGTCATCTTGCTGTCAATGGAATGGTAAACATTTTATCATCATTGTCTGAACATACCATTGCTGCTCCTCATGTCTATGTTTTGGAAAAATATTATACATACTTTTGGTCTCCTGAATCTTCATGATTCAGCAGCAAGATATATTAGAAACTTAAGAATAATATAAACAAATGTAATAATGGAAAGAACCTGAATGTGTACTGAAGTCAAAATATGGCCAGAAATGCTGTATTAGCTGATTAAAGCATTTCTTTTCCAGGATTTAAGTAAATCAGCATCAGCAAACCATGTTGCAGAGAAATGTAAAAGGAAAATAGTTCCTCGATCAAGCCCAACTGTCATTAAACATACAGGTAACAAGTCCAATTTCAGTGGATTAACATGTAGTCTCTCTCACATTTAAATACTATTTATTTTGTTTATAGCAGTTGACTAATTGAATTAACATTATTTCTTGTAAAGCAGTCAAACTGCTAGGTTTAAATCACCGTTCCACCATTACATAAGCTTTATTAGAAGTTCATCCTGTACTAGTGATTTGGTGCTGGGTACAAGGAGGATACAGTAGCAAACTGTCAGTCAGCTTTTGCTGAGAAAACCTCATAAATGGGTTACCACGATTTATCTTGGCAAGCTGTGAAGATAAGATACTGGAAAGGTTCATGAACTGATCCCACACATTGTGTCTTGAACCTTTAAAAGTGTAGAGGGGCACTGAGGATTTGAGGACAGAATACAAGTTAATAATGTACGGAAAGTTCTGGTTGAGCTTGGCTCGGCCTGGCTGAGGTTTGTTATTGTAGACATGGAATGGCTTGCACACCTACTGCTGCAGTCTGGCCCTGCTTTCCTGGTTTGTTGTTGTGCTATGATTCTATGCGTTTGTGATGCAATGTGACCAGCAAGGAGCTGTGAAGAGTATTTGGTGTGGTTTACATTTACATCTGTCCAAATGCAAGTATTGCTTTCTTTACTGACTCAATGTGATGACAAAGGCATGTTCTTTTAGGGCAGTTTATGAACTAATTGAATCCAGTAATTTCTAACCAGGTGTACTAGAATGTGATAAGTTTGCATATGGTATATTGTTTTGTTTTGAATGTAAACCAAAAATTGCTGTTGTAGCATGCCAACAGCTATCAATCTGATTGCTTTTGGGTAAAACAAGGCTGATTATAGAGCTTTAGAATTAGACATAAAATAGCATCATTAGAACACTGACAAGCATGCCTTTGGCTGTCAGCCTGTGGGAGTCGCGCATGTTACTGTTGAGCTATTAGCCATCAATGGGAACAGTATGATGCCGGTGGCCAGAGGGCAAGTGGGGGACTGTACGGGTACACGTCTGGGCCATTTGGGGTGACTCTTTGCATCATTTCTCTCTTTACTGGCTAATCTTATGATGCTGTTGTGGGTCTTAGTCACTGTAAAATACTTTCAGTTACGTACAATCAACGAAGATATTATTGCCTTCCTGTGCACGCATACAAAAATGGAAGTAGATGAGGGGATGGTGTGGTGCATGCTCATAGGAAAGAAAGTAGTCTGGGTTGTGAGATTCCTTTCGTGGCTTTCCGTCTTTGTAAACTCGTGGACACAACTTGCTGTATTGTTTAGATACAATCTTGTCTAATGCATATGTTGACTCAGGGCTCATTCGAAGAACTGGTAGTGTAGGTTCAACCCTCGCTTGGCTGAGGATTCCAAATTTTGGTTGGTTGCAGAGCACACATCTGAAAAAAAATTGTTTTCAGTGCACACTTTGTGAACTCCCTCAGCAGGATGTGCAGACAGGCTTCATCCAGTCATGCAAGGAGAAAGAAGCACATTGGGTTTGAAGTTAGTAGGAAGGTGAGAGTGCCTGTATCCATGCTAATCAATGCCATGGCCCCAGTGCTACGTATCAAACATATCCCGTGGTGCCGCCTCCCATCACAGGACACTCTCAGCTGATCATCAATTCTGATGGTGCCCTCGACTCAGTAAGTGCACTGAATAATAAAATTACCAGGTTCACTGAAGAAATGTAGTATTTTTATTAGTCTCCGTGTGTTTTTAGTTTGCTGTGGTGTAGGCAGGGAGTGCGTCAGTCAGTCATTTTGTTTCCCAGCAACCAGGTCCTACCCTTAGGCAGTAACATCAGGCACTTACTGCAGAAACATCTGGACGATGGCTGACATTGCTAGAGGGAGGTTGTGACATGGGGAGGGATCTGTTCACCTCTGTTAGCTGCCATGACACACCAATCTTCTTGGGACATAGTCAGCCTTGTTAATCTCTGACCAGATACATTCCCAGACAGCAATATTTCTACCAGAGTGTAGCTTCAAAAGTCAAAAGTATGTAATAGCATTGTGTTCAGACTGGAGCTATTTGTCACTCAAGAACTACAGGATACTGTTGCTGCCCGTGACATCTTTGCACTTGGATTTGATGAGAGTTTGAATAAGTTTAGCTTAAACTAGCAGATGGATCTGTTTTTCATTTCCGGGATAAGTTTCCATTAAATTTGTCAGATACCCTCTTAGCAGCATTCTTCTATACTTCCCTCCAATCTTTGGTCAGAGAAATAATGACAAAATTTGTCAAACCAAAAGTTTTGGAGAGACAGGCTATCATCAGAAAGTGGACATAAAGTATGGAACCAAAAAAGCTCTCAATTAATATGATGTATCAGAGAAAGGTATCTCTGCGTTTTGGAATGAGTTACTTACATTTATGAACAGTATGGTATTCAAAATTCCGGATCTTGGCATATTCCTTTACAAAGGGCACCATATTTTTAGACTTTGAAGTGGTAATTAATGCCCATCTTTTGAAGAGATGGTTAGACACACCATTGACACATGTCACTACCTTAAATCACTATGGTAACATATTAGTTCCAAAATGTTTTTAGAGATCAGGTCAGTAAAGTAAATCCACAAAGAAATTTATGGGGATGATGATCGCTTCAATCAGTTCTGTATGCTGGCCTTTGGGGATAAGAGTGGACATGAAAATTTAAGAGATTCATCAAGCTAGCTTTGGATTCCTTTCAATAGCAGTACCAGCCTTGAAAGATATTTCTCTGACAACTCCTCCATTCTGTTTGAAAATTTGACTGACATCTCTCCAATAGCCCTTCATACAGTTCATGATGTGGTCAGGGTCATGATGGGTGTTGGATCTGTACTCATCACAAAGCTGTTAATCCATTGCTTCTAAAATGCATGTGGTAATTGCAGTAAACCATTAGTGGAGAAAATAGCAGTTGAGAAGACCTCAAAATAAAATGAGAGAAGTAGGAAAGAGCTTAGAGAAAAGCTATGAGAGCTCCAAAGTAAGAAAACAAAAATTGTGGAAAGTGCTTAGAAAGAGGTTTCTCAGATTGAAGTAGTAGTTCTATCTCTAAAAAATACTTGCTTGTGTCTTCATTTAATATATATGTGTGTTTCCTCGCCAAATTATTTTGTTACTGTTCTTTCCATAATTGTTTTTTACACATTGTATTTGAACTTTATTGTACAATCTCTTTGGAAAAAATGTAATATTTTACTAAATGCTCTTTGTTATTATGTCAGTGTGTGCTCCCAACAGCTGTTTATTCCTGGTAGAAATGTATTATTAATAATATTTTACTTCCTTTGCAACCTAGCCTCATTCTTGTTTTCCAATAAAAAAATTTTGTATTAATTACGGCACATGATTCTGTTCAAGAATGAATTTTTCACTCTGCAGTGGAGTGTGTACAGTGGAATGTGCACTGATATGAAACTTCCTGAATGATTAAAACTTTGTACCCAACTGGAACTCAAACCCAAGATCTTTACCTTTCACGGGCAACTGCTCTACCAACTGAGATACCTAAATACAACTCACAACCCATCCTCACAGCTTTATTTCCACCAGTACGTCTCCTACCTCCCAAAATTTGCAGAAGTTTTCTTGCATGTTTTGTGGGGACTAGCACTCGTGGAGGAAAGGCAAAAGTCCCGTGTTAGAGTCCTGTTCCAGCACACAGTTTTAATTTGTGAGGAAGTTTAACTTAATTCGGTTATTGGATCTTTGTAGATTAGTTTCTTGGTTAAAATATACCACATTCATTTTAAGCATTTTTTTTTTTTTTCTGTTAAGCCCCCATTGTGTTCCTATATATTTCAATGAAATTTGAAGAATTTTGTCTTGAAATTGATTAGGGACTAAGCACAATATGACCATGGAAAAAGACAAATTGTTGTGGAAAACGTGAAACTGTGTTTCTTTTAACCTTAATTTTCAAGAGTTGCATTCTTTTTCACCAAACAAAAAGCACTGTAATGGAATAAGTACCTCAATGCTGGACGGCATTTATACTTATAAAAAGTGAGTTTGGATTTTTGTATCCTATCTGATTAGAGACTAGGTTGGCTTCTATCATATAGAAGTTTGCATAAGAGAACACCACAAATATTCTTATGCACAGATGGTGAGGAACAAATGGTTCAAATGGCTCTGAGCACTATGGGACTTAACTTCGGAGGTCATCAGTCCCCTAGAACTTAGAACTACTTAAACCTAGCTAACCTAAGGACATCACACACATCCATGCCTGAGGCAGGATTCGAACCTGCGACCGTAGCGGTCGCGCGGTTCCAGACTGTAGCGCCTAGAACCGCTTGGCCACTCCGGCCGGCGGTGAGGAACACCCTAGTCTTAGGAGCTGCTGTTTTAAAGCACATTTGTGTAGTATACACTAGATGGGCAATATTCTGTATACATCTAAACACGTTAACTGCCTTCTAATACCTACCTGATGTGCACCATACAGCATTCAGCATAATGCGAACACACACCATGTCGTCTAGATTCCAAGCTTTTATGGTGATCCACACAAATAATACCTTCCGTCATAGGATTTAGTCAGTTCCAATATGTATTTGAAGATGTATTATAAAAGGAATGATCTAGTTTTAATCTGAAAATGCCTGAAATTGTGAATTTTTGTGAATTGTGTTTTATTCATCTCATGAAGTACATTTGCAATCCATTTGGTTTGCATGCAGGAGACATGTCAAAAATTTATAAAACAGTTACAATGATTTTTACATTAATAAATAATCGCACTATAATAAATAACAACACTATAAGGATAACACATTGTACCCAGCTCAAATTTCCAGTTTGACCCACATGAATTCATCCACTGAGTAATAACACTTCAGTGTCAGTACCTCCCATAGCTTTCTTTTAAGTGAACCTAAATTCATCTGCATCAACTTGTTCCCTTTTAATCTATTACAAATTTTCATTCCCATGTATTGAGGTCTCTGGCATACAGTCTGAGGTGGTGGGTGGGGAGCATAAAATTTTCTTTGTTTCCGGTATCATGTGAAAGGACAAAATGGTTTCCCTCAAGTAATTCATGTCTGGTGTACAAAAATATAATAATCTCGTATATGTATAACGATGGCAGAGTTAATATTTTAAGTTTTCTAAATAATGGTCGACATGGTTCTTTGTGATTTACAGTGCACATATTTTGTATGATTTTTTCTGTATTTTTAGTATCTGCACTAAGTTTGTCGAGTTACCCCAAAAAACAATACCATACCTAATAATGGATTCGAAGTAGCTTTTATATGCTACTTTTCATGTGTCCATGTCAGTTGCAGAGTTGACAAGAACGCCTTGCCAACCTTGTGTGCAAAACTTAGGACAAAAGTAGCTTTTGAATGACGTGCCACTGCCAACTAATGTAGGCTGATGAAAGTTGGCTCTTACATAAAAAGAACTGTTGCAGTATGTGCAGAAGAAATGCAGAATGAGGTGACACTGTTATTTAAAGACAATAGTTACACGATGATTCAGGATGGTCTCCTGGACATTACAGAAGGCAGGACATGGTTCTTAATAGGTTGTGTGAGCGCCTTGGATGGCAATGCATGCTGTGCAATGTACTCCCATGCTGGCCACAAGGTTGGCAGGCGTTCTTGTGGTAGGGCATTCCATTTCTCCATCACGCAATCGACTATTGCTGAATGGTCTTTGGGGCATGTAGACATGCTTAAACACATCTCCCAAATACATTCAATGCATGCTCAAGTCTGGGAACAAGCAAACCAGTCCATTCAACAGATATCCTCTCATTCCAAGAGCTACTCCATCTGGGCTGTTCAATGCAGTCACACTTAGTCATCCATAAAACTGAAGTCAGGGCTGAATATGCACCCCTGAAAAGACACACAGAGGGAAAAAGTACAGTGTCAGAATTATCTTGACCAGTGAGTGTATCCTGTTCAAAGATTTGGAGATCACTATGCCCATGTGACATTATGCCTCCCCACACCATAATACCTGGACCACAAAAACAATCATGTCTGACAATGTTCCTGGATGCATTACATGTTCCTATGTCTTGCCATGTGAGAGTACATCCAGAATCACTACTCAGACTGAGTCTGAGCAGGTGACTACTATTTGGAATAAAGTTTTAACTTTGGCTTCTTATATCTCGTTGATTACAGGCATGATAAACATGAAATTTGGACACAGTAAATTAACAGAATAACGTTTTCCAACATAAAATACCATTCAACATACAGCTTTCTATGAGGTGTGTCCAGAAAATGTCTCCAGTTTGTTCCCCCTACATGGGAAACACATTTATTGGCAATGAATGTCACATTGATCGAAAGGCTGGACTTGCAGCTAGTTTTCAATGTAATCACAGTTGCGATCAGTGCACATTTGCATGTGCTATGGTATTTTTCATATATCCTTGTCATAGAACTCTTCCCACCATGCTGTGTGCATAGTGCTGGACCTTGTTTTTCAACGTGTCATTGGTCTGGAAATACATTCCACCCAGGTATGACTTCAGCCCGGGAAATGGATGAGAATCACCAAGTACTAACTCGGGTCTGTAGGGGGATGGGTGAGGGTATCCCATCTCAATTGGGTCAGGAGATCTGCTATTGCATGGGCAATATGGGGATGAGCATTGTTGTGGTGAAAACACACTCCCTTTGTCAGCGGTCTCCTCCTACAATTTTTAAAGCCATGACACGGTTGTTTTAAAGCCTAACAGTAGCAAGCAGCATTTATTGTTGTGCCGGTAAGCATAAACTCACATAACAATACACCTTTTCTCTGCCAGAACACAATGGCAATCACTTTGCCGACAGACAATGTTTGTTTGAACTTCTGTGGCCTTGCCAAATTTGAATGTTGCCACTGACAAGACTTTTCCATAGTTTTAGATGTTGTGTAGTGTACCTAGGTGTTGTTGCCAGTGACAACTGAATCCAAAAATTCCTTGTCCTGTTGGGCGTAGTACTCCAGGAATCTGTGGGCCACTTCAACATGTTGCCGCTTACGATCTTCGGTGAGCATTTCGGCGACCCACTTTGCACACACTTTGTGATAATGCAAGTGTTCAGTCAAAATATTGTCACTTGTACTCTTACTGACTTCAGGGATCCATTCACACAGCTCGCAAACTGTCACGTGCCGATCTTCAGACATTTGTTTCTCCACATTTGCAGTTGTTTCTCCACATTTGCAATTGTTTTGGCTGAAATCAAAGGCTGACCAAATACGTCTATACATCTATCCATGAACTCTCCAACCCATCTTCCCATTTTTTGACATCTGTACACAGTGGCCCATAGAGTTTACATACCTAACAATGGATGTCAATGGGGGTACTGCTCTTGGTGCTCAAAAAAGGATCACTGCATGCAACTTGCACCTGGTGGGAGAAATGAGGGGGAGCTCAGTCATGAATGGCTGCTCAGTCAAGACCAAGTGTCACAGTGGGTTGGGTTCGGATTGGCGGGGGGGGGGGGGGGGGGGGGGGGGGCAAGCTACACGCTGGTGTTGCCAGATCTAGATCTAGCATAAAGGTGTTCCTCATGGCTCCAGTGCCTTGGAGATGTTATTTTATCGACATGCCTCTTAAATTTCTACAAAATCAGTTCGAACTTGGTTTTTGTAAAAATTACAAAATAATCACAGCTGGAAAGCATGTGTTTTCAAGCATTCAAAAAAAATCATACTTGATTTTGCAACGTGCACTAACAATACCTGAAAATTACAGACAAATTTGAGGGAATGTCGCACAGCAACAGGCTACATTGCAGTAAGATACTGTCCGTGTTCCATTGCATGAGGTTTTTATTTTTGTATTGATAAGTAATATCTGACTATATTTTGTTGGTCCTTTGTGAAATTGTCACTACCAGTTCAAGAACATAAACTGTCCACCCCACCACCATAGTGGCCACGCCCGGTAGCTGTGGAATACCACTCATGAGTGGGTTTCTTCACCCATGTTCCCAAGTCTGTAATTTGGTTTCTTAATTTGGGTTCCAAAGCCTTGTGGTGGTACCTGTCCACTTACAAAGTCATTTGCTAAGTACCTAATCTCCAATTCTCAAATCCATAGAAGGATCTCATATAGGTAGTAAGCAAAAAGTAATGTCATGTTTGATTTTAAACATCTCAACATTGCAATTCATATTTTTCAAAATTCTTGAGCCACTTTCTGCAGTTCCTTTTCTGGAAATTGATACTGATGGCCAGATGATGTTTAAGGATCAATGCGTGGGGAAATGAGGTGTTGTGCTAGTACCCAGCGAACATCTTGACTTTTGGGCCAATAAAATGAATGAGCTGGGCCAGGAGGATGCATAAGTTTTACCAGTGCATCATTTTGTTTCGTTGATATTTCAATAATGTTGCAATGTGTCAAGTTTAAAACCAAAACTGATATAACTTTTTACTGGCTTTATAAGCAGACATTTATCATGACAGGGTTTTGGAAACTAAATTAAGAAACCAAATTACAGGGCGGGAACATAGATGTAAAACCCAACTCATGGGTGGTATTTCACAGCTATCAGGTGTGACCCATATGGTGATGGGATTGCCGGTTCATGTTTATGAACCAGTAAAGACAATGTCACCATGGACCAATGCAATATAGTTTGATATTAATTGTAACTATAAAGATAAAAACCTCGTGCAACGAAACATGCACAATAGGTTGCTGCAATGTAGCCTGCTGCTGTGACACATTTCCTCAAATTTCCAGGTATTGTTAGTGCGCATTGGAAAATCAAGTGCAATTTTCTGAATACTTGAAAACATGTTCTTTCCAATTGTGATTGGATTGAAATCACTTGTGGAAAACAGATTTTCTAAAAGCAAATTGAATTTGACCTATTTTTGTTATTTCCTTGAAAAACAAGTTAGAGTTGATTTTATAGAAATTCAGAAAGTAATGCGTGAATAATTTTTTTATACTGGAAAACCTTATGTTGCTGAGTTGTTGTTGTTGTCCAGAGAGTCTTGTTTATCATGCCTCTAATCAATGAGATATATGAAGCCAAAGTTAAAATTTTATTCACAGCACAATTTTTCCAACTAGTTTGTCTCAGTTTATGTACCATTGTTAGTGCATGTTGGAAATTCAGACCAGTGTTTTGGGGGGATTTAAAACACGTTTCAGATGAGCCTGGTTTCGAAGCTTTCACAGAAAACAGTATGTGTAAAAGGAAGTGTCAAGTATTCCCTATTTTCACCTTTTCATAAAAACCACCATCTTTTTGACTAATTTGTTGATTATTGAAGAATAGCAGGTGGATGAAATTTTTTATTCCACATCCTTGTGCTACCAGTGTATTATGTGGTACGTTTCATGCCTGCATGCGTTTACTCTAAGAGATACAAGAACCAGAAATTTACATTTCTTCGTACTGGGATTTTCATAACCAACTTTGATTCAAATTATCTAACATTGTGTAAT
Source organism: Schistocerca serialis cubense (assembly GCF_023864345.2). Lineage (NCBI taxonomy): Eukaryota > Metazoa > Arthropoda > Insecta > Orthoptera > Acrididae > Schistocerca > Schistocerca serialis. Next base: position 698,519,682 of record NC_064640.1, on the reverse strand, counting down.
CAAACACACTATTTTGGTAGTTAAAACCATGGTCTTCCTAATGAGCCGAGCTTGGTAAATTTTATAGAACACAGCTTTCTGTGAAATCAGGTAAAAAATACCTCATTATTGATGTTTTTACAAAATCTTCAAATTTTCACTTCATTTATTCGGTATTGGAAGGTGATACATAAATTACTGTTAAGGAATGCATGAAGTCATAAAAGACAGCCAATTTTCTTTAATTTCTTTCCACAAAATATTGCTTGAGATATAACAACTAAAATCCGTGCTCGCTCTGTGCAGTCGCACATAGTCAAACAACTGACTGTACCCCAGGCAGTACTGTTTCAGCAAATGTTAAAGTGCAAGAAGGGTTATTGGGGACATGAGGGAATATTCACATAAAATTTCAACAAAATCCATGATGATCAAGCAGGAAAATGTTCTGAAATTCGACAATTTGACATGGGGTGATCCAGCAATCATCTGCTGCTGTAGTTGACCCTGGAAAACTGTTCCTTTCCTTCAGTGTCTGTGGTTTAGAACACAAGCCACACACGTGAAACAATGCTATGAGCAAGATCAAACTCGTGGGCTACACTCTTCACACTTCGTCCTTCATCCAGTTTTCTGATAATTCTTCCACATGTGAAGTCTTCCAAATGTTGTGTCCATGCCATGTTGTAACAACAACCACCACCACCACCACATTGCACTGTAACTGGCTTGTGTTCAGTGCCAGTCCCATCTGACACTGTAGTCATGCTGATCTCACACCATGTGACATCCAACTTCCAAGTAGACGTCTGTAACATGTACCCGCATGTTCATTCATTACCATCTAGTAATAAGTATGTTATGTTACTTTATCTATCTCATCCTTAAGTTTTCTACAGCAGTGTATATGACTGTTTAATGCAGATTTTGTTCATAAGAACCCATAAACACAGGGTGGTTACTGTAATCATGAGGTTCTGAGCAAGCAGTTATTAGGCTTTGCAGTGATTGATTGAGTTCTTGAATGTCCTCTTGAGGATATTGTGCCTAATTCTGTCCAATTGGTGTGTTAGATCATAAAAATCCTGAGCCGGTTGGAGGGCCCTACCTAGAATGCTCCAGATGTTCTCAATGGGGGAGAGAACCGGTACCTTGCAGGCCAAGGCAGGGTTTGCAAGCATGAAAAAAAGCAGTAGAAACTCTCACCCTGTGCAAGTGGGCATTATGTTTCTGAAATGTCAGCCCAGCATGGCTTGCCATCAAGGGCAACAAAATGGGGCATAGAATATTGTCAACGTACCTCTGTGCTGTAATGGTGTGGCAGATAACAACCAAAGGGGTCCTCTGTGAAAAGAAATGCATCCCAGACCCTCATTCCTGATTGTCAAGCCATGTGGTGGGCGACAGTCAGGTTGGTATCCTACCGCTGTCTGGGGCATTTGCAGACACGTCTTCACTGGTCATCAGGGTTCATTTTCGAAGTGGGACACTTCACTGAAGACAACCCTACTCCAGTCAATGAGGTTCCTTGTCGAAGACTTGTCTGGAGACAGCCCCAGCAGCAGTAGGATATCAACCTGGCTATAGCCCACTGTATGGCGTAACAACCCAGAGTGGTGGTCTGGGGTGCCATTTCTTTCCATAGCATGAATCCTGTGGTAGTCATTCATGGTACATGTAAAGCACTGTGGTGCATTGACGATATTCTATGCCCTGTTTTATTGCCCTTCATGAAAAGCCATCCTGGGCTTGTATTTCAGCAAGATAATGCTCACCTGTACATGGCGACAGTTTCTGCTGCTTGTCTTTGTGCTCGCACATTCTAACAAATGGTAACGTATGATAATTTTTGTTAATCGTGTCCCATGTGTTTTGTAAGTTGCAGAAATGGCACCATGAAACAACTTAAACTGCTGTTCAATACATTCACAAATCAAACATGCAGGAAAAGTCCATATGGTTTGTTGTTTGTGCTCCAAATGTTTTGTAAGTTAACCATACCTTGGCCAGCAAGGTTGTGTATCTCTGTTCAAATTGATAACACTTGCAACATTATTGATGTGGCCCTTTGACGATCTAACATGCCAATTCCATAGCATTTAGCACAATATCACTCAGGATATCCAACAACTCTATCAATCAGTGCCAAGCTGAATAATTGTTTGCATAAGGGTCAGAGGTAAACCAACACAGTATTGACTTACTCAAATTGTGAAGCCCTTTCTCTTGAATAAATCAATCAAATTTCTCTGAAATTGTAATCATTTGTTGACCACAGAACACTTTACTACATTTGTAAAATTGTTGAACAAGAAAAGTCATACAGATTAGCACATTATTCAAAATTACATTTGTAAATCCGTTACCTGTGCTTGATAAATCAAGTGACTTCACAAAGAGTAACATCACAAGTGATAAGATAAGCAGCTTTTTCTGTTGTAAGCTTGAAATGTAACAGTAATAACCTAGCTATGTAATAAAGCATTCCTATTTTGAGGAATGTTACTCTACGATCGCTGTGAAACAAATTGCATGAAGCTGCCAGAGGCCAACTGTAACATTCAAATTTATGAAGTAGTGTGCTATATAGAAAAAGGCAAAATGAAATTAATGGGGACCAGTGTATGCATAAGAATTGAGCCAGACGATCAAAAATAAGATGTCTACATGTAAAAACCATGTGTGGAAATTGAGATGTTTACAGGGAAAAGTAAGGTTTTCTCCAGATGGGCAGTTGCACAACAGAAAGGCATGTGGTTTGGTGGCCATAGGTATACCAAAGTCTGACATCATAAGGGGTTGTATTGTTAATGAGATAGATAATAATGGGGTGGGAAAGAGATAATGCTTGGATTTATATTGGAGACATTGTATGAAGTATTTTCAAGTACTGCACGAGTTTCTTTCCTGATAATCTACATGAAGTTGTTCAGCGACTTTTAAATTTTTGCATCACCTCTTCGGAAACTAGATTTCATATCAGAACCATTCAAGCTATTGCATCTGTCATGAGAGAGGGGTTTTCTTGCAATTTGAAACTGAAGAGCATCAGTACACCAATGTGGCAGTTTATGCATCTACAAAACAAATTTGATTTGATAAGAATTCATTGCTACTATTTTTTTCCATTTAAAATAATTTAAGGGGGGACATAGGCAAAATTAGTCAAAAATGACGACAAAAAATTTTGCCACCAGATAGTTCTGTAGCATGTTACAAATACGATTAATTCGAACTACAAATGATAAAAAAAGCTGTCTTGTTTCAATTACTGCACAGTGCCACGTCCACTTTTCTAGACGACACTCTTCCTGTTTGCTATGTTTCATTATTTCCTGCTATCATAAAATCATCGGAAGAGTATAGAACACTGTGGACCCATTTATGTCGTGTTATCTTTGCCTTCTGCTTGCTATCTTTGGCAGCTGTTATTGTCTGTGGTGCAGAAATATAAACATTCAGTTGTGCTGTCAGTGTGAGAATTATGACTGTGTTAAAGCTTTTTTTGTATGATTTACCATTTAAAATGCTAAGATATAGTGATAAAGTTTTTAAGAAAGTGGCTAAAGCTTGCCATTTACATGTGAATAAACAGTTACTACAAGTGAGTCAACATAATTCAGCGGATGATAATTGTGAAGCTAAGATGATGAGCAGTTCACAGAAGAAATGAGGAACTGGTGTAGTTTCAGTCCACTAAATACGAAGTGAATAGTGATTTTAGAATAATTGATTTAGAAACTGGGTGTTCTGTTATTAGAAAATTGTGTGCATGTGGTAACTGTGGCAATAAATCTTCAAGATTATATGACAGCAATGACAGATGTGGTACTGTGTGTAATATGCACTTGTTTTGTGACAGCTGTCAAACTGAGATCAAAACATCAACTGCCAAGAATTGCATGTATGAAACCAACATAAGATTCTGCTATGGGATGAGATGTGTTGGTGTTGGAAGGGAAGGTAGCAATTAGTTTTGTGCAATGATGAATATGCCATCTCCGTGTGCCTCATACTCAACACTAAACAATCACCTTCTGAATGCCTTGGAAACAGAATGCAATAGCAGTTTGTCAGCAGCAGTGAAAGAGGCAGTTTCATTTAACAAAGACATTTAGACAGAAGTAAATGACCCTTTGCCTTCTACGGATCTGTGTGTTTCATGTGATAGCACATGGATGAAAAGGGGCCACACCTCCCTATACTGTGTTTCGTCAGTTATAAGTGTTGACACAGGAAAAGTTTTGAATTCACTGGTAATGTCCAAATATTGCTCTATTTGTGCACAGAGGAAGACATTAGACAATAAGGAATAAGAGAGACAGTGGCAAATAAAACACAAAATAATTTGCAGCAAGAATTATGATGGTTCTAGTGGTGGCATGGAGCCAGCAGGAATGAAATTAATATTTCATCAGAGCAAAATGAGGCATGGCGTTAGATATGTGAAATATCTTGGTGATGGAGATTGTAGTGCTTTCAAATCTGTTGTAGAAAGCAAGCCATATGGAAATGGATGCAACATTTAAAAGTTAAATTGCATGGGACACATTCAGAAGAGGATGGGCGAGAGACTTCTGAAACTGAAACGAGAACAAAAAGATGTAAAACTCAAAGATGGTAAGCCACTGGGTGGGCCACAATGCCTGACTGACAAAGAGATCCACAATATGCAGATATATTATGGCAGAGCAATAAGGCAAAACACTGGAGATTTGAAGGCAATGCAGAAGACAGTGTGGGCAATGTTTTTTCACAAGTTGTCAGCTGATTAAAAGCCAGTACATGAATTGTGTGATATATCCTGGTGCAAATAAAAGAAGGCAAAAGCAGAAAACAAAACCTGTTCATATAAACACAGTCTTCCTGAAGCAGTCTTAAACACCATAAAGCCAACATTCCAGTTTCTAGCTCATCCAGATTTGTTAAAGAAATGTACCCATAGTGGAACGCAAAACCCGAATGAGAGCTTCAGCAGTCTCGTTTGGAAGAGATGCCCAAAAACAACATTTAGCTCATCAAATAAAAGGGAAACAGTACACAAAGAACAAGAACAACAAATGTTTTGTTATGGTCAACATTAAGGTACTAGTTTATGGTGTAAATCCTTATAAAATGTTTTATGTGCATTTCCCAGAACTTTCATTTTTCAGTGTATAAGGAACATTTACCCCTGAACCATTGGAGATACAAAAGTGAAATTTTCTGCAGACTTTGTTCATAGTATAACACAACTTCCTCTGGTACAATTTTTTTCTTAATGTATTTCTGTCAAAATTATTTACTTTTCTGTGAAATTGAAGTTGATTTGTTACATACACATAATTTTTTGAAATAATTACAAATTGAGTCAAAAAAGCTGCTTCTTTTTTTGAGACGTTTATTTAATCACGACAGGCCTGTTTCAGCTCTATTGCCATCATCAGCCGATCTGAATGTAAGGGTTTCATTATATACTATTTTCTAGGGCAGACGGTAGCCTACTTGTCATATATGAGATTGACAACCATACATTTATGGAATTCTTAACTGACATATAACATCACTGGTTAGTCACCTAAACGTTTTTCTTAAGTCTTTTAAAGTTATTTTATTACTTAGCTTTCATAGGCTATATTTGTTGAAAGTTATAGCCTGAATTTTATTTGTTGTGAGAGACAATTTTTTGTTTGACGTTTAACCAACGATGTTATAAGTTTACATCAGTTTGCTTATCGATTGCCCTTAGTTACCGTGTTGTTTATTTTTATCTGTGAACGTGTGATTGGTTTGGCTTAGCTTATGTCTTTGGTTGTTTATCCGTTTTCATGATCGATGATTTGAATAAAGTTTTCTATGTAGTGTTTATGTTTTAGATCTAATTGCTCATTGAGTATTTGTTGAGGATGTTTGTGTGCATGTGTGTAGATTTCGACCTATTCCAGAATATTGAGTAAGCAACCTTTAGGTGTTACATGCAAAATTTGGATTACTTTTTCTACATTGTCTGTGGTATGTTGTTCTATGTGTAGGTTGATGAGTTGCATTTAGTGTTCCTAGTGTGTTCTCTGTATTTGATATTAAAGTTCCGGCCTGTCTGACCTATATAGAACTTATCACTATCTTAACAATGAATTTTTTATTGGTAATTTAACTTTTCCCGATGTAATTATTAATTTTTCTTTAGTGTGGTATAAGAGATGTACGTTTGTTTTTCTTTAACATTGTGTTTAGTGTGTTTGATATGTTGTCTATATATGGTGTCAGAATGGGAGATTGGAATACGGGTAACTGTATATGCAACAAACTGTTCCCATAAATGTCTATACATACATATATTTCAGCACAAAGAAAGATACACGTGTACACTGTACAAGGTACAAAGGCTGACTGGAACATTAATATGACGGCTCGTCAGAGCAGTAAGAGTTCAAAGATCATGCTTTGCAGCCTCCCCCCCCCCCTCCCCCGCCCCCCTTCAAAGGGGCCGAGGTATGGAGGTTGCAAGGGTTGTCTAACGAAATCGTCCCTGAGCATAACGTGGGAGCATGTGTTGGGTGCGGTTGGCACGTAAATGTCCGGCGGGGAATGACTGACAGGTGGGTGTAGCCGTGCATTTCTAAAGTTGGTGCGCATTCTACTAATAAAGTCCGGGGAGGTGGGAAAATCCTCGGGTGCTTGAGGCAGGATAAGTTCCCCAGGTAGAACCAGGTTCTCGCTGAAAACGAATTCAGAGATGGTTCCCTGTAAGCCAGGTTTAAAGGTCGAACAGAGACCAAGTAACACCCAAGGAACCGCCTCAGACCAGATGCAGTCATACTCAGTCAACTGCTTCAGACCTGAGTGTTGTTTTTAGAGTGCCATGCCATCGTTCCACTAAACTGTTGCTTTGCGGGTGGTAGGCTGTTGTATGAAGTTTTTTGATACCACAAAGGTTACATAGAATCGTGAGAAGTGCAGACTCGAACTGTCAATCCTTGTTGGTGGTGATGGTGGAAGGGCAACCGAACCTAGCGATCCATGATGAGACAGATCCTTTAGCCACAGTTTGTGCTGTGATGTTGGGTAAAGGAACAGCTTCCACCCAAGGAGACATGCGGTCAATTGTGGAGGGGATATATCTGTCGCCTTCTGAGGGTGGCAGAGGGCCGATAAGGTCGATATGTACATGACGAAAACATTGTCTCGGAATGTCAAACTTGCCAAGGGGGGGAAGAAGTGTGGCATCCGATTTTGTTGCATTGGCAGGAAATGCAGGTTTGACAGTCCTGCTTAACATTTTTCCAAACAAAACTCTTGGTGACGGGATGTGTGGTGGCGCGGACTCCAGGGTGGGCGAGGTTATGCAAGACGTTGAAGGCTTGTCTTTGCAACAGCCGCATAGTGCCGGTAGAAGAGTCGCACCACACTTCGTCTGAGACGCTGGGGAACTTGGCTTTGGTAAACACAAGCGATGTCTGAGGACCTGTGAGGAGAGCTTGAGATTGCTCATCAGAGGCCTGGAGAGTGGCGAGGTCGGATAAATCGATGATGCGTGAGACAGTATTGATCCGCCAAAAGAAATCAGCGGGGATGTTTTCCGTGCCTTTGATGAAGCGTAAGTCCATAGTAAATTGAGAAACCAGGTTGAAGTGGTGGAAACGCCAAGGTGGTGGATCCTCGTGAGGGTTGCAGAAGGCGTCTGTCACTGGTTTGTGGTCAGTAAGGATGAAGAAAGAACGGCCCTCGATGTCAGACTGAAAGTGTTTGACAGCTTCATAGACTGCCAGAAGTTCTCTATAAAAGCGGAATGTTTCTTCTGTGCTGTAGACAGTTTTTTAGAGAAGAAATGAAGGGGTGAAATCGTGTCACCTTTGTGTTGCTGTAATACTGCCCTGACCGTGATGTCACTGGCATCCATAGTGATGAACAACTCGGCAGACGGATTGAGGTGGGCAAGTACGACTGCGTGAACTAATGCTGTCTTAAGCGCCCAGAAGGCCTCTAGCATAGGTTCAGTCCAACTGAGTGGCTTCAGGCCCAAAGTCCGTTTGCTGGACAATGAGTCTGCCAGCGGGGCGTGCATGGTGGTGGCTGAACGTAGATGTCGGCGGTAGTAATTTATAGTACCCAGGAAATGTCAGAGTTCTTTGTACATAGCCAGGGGTGGCAATGACATGACAGTCTGCACGTGGGATTTGGGAGGCTGTATTCCATCTGCAGAGATGGTGTAACCCCAAAAGTCACAGAAGACTGGTACAATTGGAATTTATCTTTGTTGACCTTGACGCTGTTCGAGTTCAAGGTCTGGAGGACCTGGGATAAATGATCTTCGCGGTCCTCAATCGACTTGCTGAAAATGAGGATGTCATCCAGGTATGCAAAGCTCAACTCGAACTGTCGTAAGATTGAGTCAATAAAACGTTGCCACATTTGTGCCACGTTCTTTAAGCCAAATGGCATGAAGTTGTATTGGAACAAATGGAGCAGCTTGATGATAGCAGTTTTTGGAATGTCTTCCGGCACTACGGGAATCTGGTGATAGGCACGTTTACAGTCAATCACACTGAAGATTGTGGCACCCAATAACATATGGGTAAAATCGTTTATGTTCGGCACTGGATAATTGTCCATGATAGTATGAGCGTTTAAGCATCTGTAATCACCACACATTCGAAAAGAACTGTCGTGTTTGGTGACGAGGTGAATCAGTGAAGACCAATTGCTGTCCAATGGCTGTAGAATGCCTGCCTCCAGAAGTTCGTTAATTTGCTGCCGGGCCGCGCGAAACTTAATGGGGTTGAGGAGTCTAACCTTGTGCCTAATAGGAGGGCCGGCAGTGGTAATTATCTTGAGTGTCATTCTGCCAGTGACGGAGGCTGAGAACTGCACAGGAGGCTGAGTAACGTCCTGATGTGAAGTTTTGGGACGAGTGGGGCGCGATGAGGCGTAGCCATTAGCACGAGTGGGAAAAGGCAGCACGAAAGTCACATGCCTATTACGTGAGCGTGGCGTGCGCTTGTTTGGAGAGGTCGGCTGCATGTGTGGCATGGAGCGGATCGGGGCGTGACACGACTGTCTGTTGTTAGCTTTGCCTTGAGTAAACGGCGTGGGCGAGAGAGGTGTTGGCGTCACACCAGGAACGGCGATGGCCGCCGAATCACGTGGTTAGCGTGTGAGAGAGGGGGAATGTTTACCAACATGCGGGGCGGCTACCTGTGCGTTGGGCGTGTTCGCATTGCGCACCCGACTGTCATTAGAAGCAGTGTTTGAAACACATGGCACTGCACGTAGCGGGTGTGTGGTGGGTGCAGAGATCACTGATCACGAATCATCACACACAATGAATGTTTTTGAACTAACCTGATGAATGTCCGTGCTGGTGTCTGCTGATGAAGGTCGATCAGGTGAAGGATCTGTGGTTTACAGTTGCAACAGCAAGGTACGAACCGTGGTGAGCTCGTTGAAAGTATGAGCCGCTTGTTGAAAGTATGAGCAATGCGTTGTTTCAACTCATTTCGCCGACGGAGTTGGGCCGCTGCATCGTACTCTGACAGTAGATTAGTGATGCAGGTCACAGTTTTGTCCGTGAGGGTGGAGCACTTTGTGTGGCAACAGCGAGAGTTTTCTGTGCACATCGGAAACGCACCCCTTGCAGTAGGACCATAAATCTTTTGTTATACCTGCTGGCAGTCACATTGTTGTGGTACAACGTTCCTGGATGGCAAAGCGCCATCAGGTGTGCTCGAACCCATGTGATCGAGAAACTGGGTGACAGATCTGGTGGTTGAGCCTGGCGAACTTGATGTGTAAAAATGTCAGTTATTAAATTGTGAGGAAGGCAAAACTGACATAGCTTGATAGCAGTTGACCGCGTGTGTGTTTTTCACTAATGGCGACTTTGCACATGGCACTACTGTAACCGACGTTGCGGCACGTAGGGGATCAAAGCACGTGTGCGAATTTGGGTCCCTTTGAACACTACATGAGCGATCGATCATTGCCCAATTCTGGAAATTGTCCACTTCACCTTTCACATGTTGGCATGCACAGTCTGGCGACACGAAACCGGAGTCCATTGTTTGAGCTAACTGCATAACACTCGGCTCTTGTAGAGCTGCAAAGTTTGAGATTAACTGTATTGGAGATCGCGAATTGCTGTCCGTTAGCGGTGAAGCAACCGTTGGCAGGGGATTAGAGTGGCCTGGTAGTAGTAGCTGAGCCTCCAAATCCTTGTATGAAGCATTGGGTGAGGCAGCCATGGCATCGAATGTGAAACCTGTTGATTCCACACAGCCAGCACGGAAGTCGCGGAAGATGTAATCATTTTGGGGTCACCAATATGGAAAACGGGAATACGGATAACTGTATACGCAACAGACTGTTCCGTAAATGTCTATACATACATATATTTCAGCACAAAGAAAGATACACGTGTACACTGTAGAAGGTACAAAGGCTGACTGGAACATTAACATGGCGGCTCGTCAAAGCAGTTAGAGTTCAAAGATCATGCTTTATGTGATCGATAGGACCTATCGACGCCAAATCGGTATATATGTGAAATTTTGTTTGGTTTGCGTTTCTTGCTGATGTGTTATTTCATTACGTATTTTTTATTTTAATGGTGTGGTATTTTTGTCATATATCTGCTGAACCAATTTTGGGTTGTAACCATTCTGTAGTGCCACATATTTTAAAATTTATTATTTCTTTATGTATTGCTTCTTGTTCTAGTGGGAGGTTTATTATCCTATTGATCATGGCATGAAAGTAGGCATATTTATGTGCTTTTGGGTGGCACGAAGTAGAGTGTATAATGTTATCTGTTGTGATAGGTTTTTGGTATATATCAAATTTGTGTGTATTTTCAACATTTTTTATGCTAAGGTCTAGAGAGTTTATCGCTTTGTTGTTTTCTAGTTCCATTGTAAATTTCATTTTTGGATGTAGTGCATTGTGTATTAGCTGGATGTCTGTGGTATTTCTATCAAGTAGCATTAAGGTGTCATCAACATATCTATCGCAATATAATTTTTTTTTAAATAATGGGTGTGTGTTGTTGAAAAGTTTTTCTTCTAATGAATTTAAGAATATATCTGCTATAGTTCCTGCAATGCTGCATCCCATGGCAACTCCCTCAGTTTGTGTGTAGAATTTTTCATTAAACAGGAAGTAATTTTGATGTAGTATCAATTTGAGTAATTCTATAATTTCTTTAGTGCCCATTACTGAAGTTTTCCTATATTGTAGTAAATTATTTTCAATTATGGTTATTGTTTTGTTGACTGGGATGTTAGTGTAGAGGTTTGTTATATCAAAGGATATAAATTTTCCATTTATTGGTATTTTTATGTCTTGTAGTTTTTTTACTAATGATCTTGAGTTTCGTATCATGTAGTTTGTCTTGTATTTACAATATTTTTTTGGTATGTTGTTTAGTTTTTGACTAACGAGATATGTAGGGCTATCAATGCGATTCACCACTAGGCGGATAGAAACTAATGGTTTATGTATTTTGGATTGTCCATGTAGCCTTGGTGGTCTAGGGTTCATTACTATACACGATTTTCTTTCGTAATCTGTTAGGATCATATTACACTTTTTGACAGTTTTCCTTGAGGCTACCATCTGCCCTAGAAAATAATATATAATAAAACCATTACTCTCAGATCACCTGATGATGGCAGTAGTGCTGAAACAGGTCTGTCATGATTAAATAAACATCTCAAAAAATGAAGCAGCTTTTTTGACTTAATTCATAATGTGTTTACATGACATATCGAGCTGCGGGCCCATTGGAAACAAAATTTTAGAAATAAATTGTAGGAGCTCTAAAACTGATATTAATAAACTGTTCCACACATTTGCTTATCTGATTACTAAGAATTACCTACCACAATATGAAAGTTGTAAGTAAAGTAATTTTTGTGAAAATGTTCCTTGCGTGATAGTTTGTGTTGCGAAAATTTCCAACAATTCCATGATCAAATTTTTTGAGGAAAAAATTCCAGAATGCAGCCCATAATGTAATTACCTAATGTGTAAAATTTGGTTCTATTATCTTTCAAACACCAAAAACTGTGTTAGATTATGTAAACACATCCGTTTTCTCCTACGTCCCCCCTTAATGTGTTGGAAGATGTGGAACTGCAATTGGAACTTCCTTTTAATTTTGTTCCAGGCCGTGCAGTTCTTCCTACGAAGCAATGGAAACAAAATGGCGAATCGGAAGGAGAGGTTTCAGTTTTGCTTGCTTCGGAAGCCGTTCGTTCAAATACATTGAAAAGCACAAGGAAGAAGAAATGAAGATCATATTTTACAGATATTAAAAATAGATTTCCTGTGTGTGTGTGTGTGTGTGTGTGTGTGTGTGTGTGTGTGTGTGTGTGTGTGTGTGCGCTTTAAGAAGAATTTTGTCATATTTTTGTTTTTTATTTATTTATTTTTTTTCATTCTTGATTTTTGTCTTATTTCATTGCTTTTTGGTGTTAATACTGGAAAAATATATATCACTATCATTTACATTTTAGTTATTCAACATTGTACATCATTTATTTCCATTAGTCTGAGGAGAAAAAAAGTGCATTTACATAAAGTTAAAGAAAAATTAATTTTAATGATAGGTAGCACTTTCACTAAGTATGTCTGACAGTTTTTTATAGACAGAACGGTCATAATTTCGAAGTTCACTTCCAAGAAACTGGGCTGCTGATCTATTTACATTTCACCGTTGTGGGCAAATAGCTACTCACTATATATAATTTAGCATGAAAGCCAAATCTCATACCTTGAGTGCCAAAAGTGCAAATTGAAACCTAAGAAATATTGGTGCCTGCATGTGTTGAAAATGTCTGAACAAATAAAGTTGCTTTTCAGCCAAATTCTTATGAGCTTTGTATCCCTTCAGACTATTGACTATGGAGATATTGCTCATTCCAGGTTAAGATGGCAAAATCTTTCCGTATTGGTATTAATGGAATTCAAACTTCCCATCCCAAGAATCAAGAGAGAATGTAGAGCTATTAGCACATGGTTGCTTGGACAATGAGAGCTTCCAACCTGTTCTGAAGGTGCAGTTCAGCTTGTTCTGAAGGAGCAGTGCACTTTGCTTAAAAGTTTCTTTCACATATTCCTGAAGCAATGCCAGTGTGCTATACACAGGAAGCAATAAAACAACACATTCTCCTTATCCTTTGATATTTTCCCTCATTTTTACTATAAATTCACTTATATACAGAATTATTTACTTTTTCAGGACAGTGTATATATAATTATACACACATTTCTTTATTGCTTATGCATTTTTTGCTGAAGGTTTTATTTTCTTTAAGTAAGTACTATTATCTACTGAAGAAGAAAAGTAGTAAGAAAGGTGTGAATACATGAAGTAACATAATTCAACAGCAGAAGTAAGTGTAGTGACATTGTGAACCTACATCATATTATTGGAGAGCAGTGACATAAACAAATGAACAAGGAATTAGCATGTTGCTGTCAAAATATTGTCGTTCAAAATTTTCTAGTAGCTTGATGATAACATCATTTTCTATTGATGGTGTGTAACTTCCAGGGAGTCAGAGTCAATCTTTTATCTTCCACACAACTTGTGTAAACTATTAAAGCTAGATCACAGTTGACTTAATTGTTGGATGACTGGTTATACATTGTAAAAGAAATGCTTTGATTTGATATTATTTGCACCTATGAACTATTTTCCAGCATTAACCATTAGATTCATAAAGGGTGTTTCAAGAGAAACAGTAAATATTGTAGGAAATGGGTACTATAGACTAATTAGAATAAAACATTCCATTTCACAAGTGTCCAGTTTTAATTGGTAGCAGATGCACAGCTGTTAGAATCCCGAATACAGCAGGTGTTAAGCAAAGTCCTATGTGGAAGTGGCATCATCAGTAAATAGTGTTAATGGGATTACTTGATGATCTGCAATTATCCAGTGACAGAATGCCAATTAGCTGCTTGCATCCTCATGAAGGTGTTGAATCCACTGAAAATTAAAAAGATGCAGGCTGTGCATATGTATTTTCTGCAAGCAGAATTAGTTCTTTTTACAGATGGCACTAGTATTGTAATCAGTCCAGGCATACATACAGAAACAGAAGAAACGGTACACAGTGTTTTTAAAAGTATCATTGAGTCATTTCCCGTGAATGGTCTCACCATCAGTTTTAAAAGGAGACAACATATTCAGTTCGGCACATCTAGGAGTACTGCACCAGTGTTAAGTGTAACATGTGGTGAGGAAGTAATAAATATGGTTGAAACTTCAAAAGTCTTAGGTTTCCATATTGATGAATATTTAAACTGGAAAAAGCATATTTTGGGATTCCTAAAACAAGTTAGTTCAGCCATATTTGCAAATCTTGTGGCAAGAAAAATCAGTAAGTTGGCACATTTTGCATATTTTCATTCAATAATGTCATGTGGGATAACCCATCTTTAACAAAGTAAGTCCTCACAGCTCAAAAAGTCCTGTAAATATAATGTGTGGTGCTCACCTGTGATTATCTTGTAGACATCTGTTTGAGTTGGGCATTCCGAATACTGCTTCACAGTACATTAATTCTCTTATGAACTTTTTGTAAATAATCCACTGGAGGTTTAATTTTGCATTTTTAACTGTAAATGTAAAATCATTCAGTCTGTAATGCAGTACTTGCTCATTTGTTTTGTTTTGAAAACAATCGTCAGTTTGTTTAGTAAGCCAGTCAGGCAGACCTTCTGCTGTCGCTTGTTCACATCTCCAGAGTGGCAAGTTATGTATTTAGCTTTTCATGTGTTTTACTGAACAGCATGCTCCAGACACCGGCAAAATTTCACATAAGTGTTGTTCCAGTTGATGCTATTTGTAGGTGGGGATGCACTACACATGGCCTGCATCTAAATAGGAAGGGGAAAGATAAGTTAGCTTCTCTACTAGCTGATACTGTAAGGTTGGTTGGTTGGTTGTTTGGGGAAGGAGACCAGACAGCGTGGTCATCTGTCTCATCGAATTAGGGAAGGATGGGGAAGGAAGTCGGCCGTGCCCTTTCAGAGGAACCATCCCGGCATTTGCCTGGAGTGATTTAGGGAAATCACGGAAAACCTAAATCAGGATGGCCGGACGCGGGATTGAACCGTCGTTCTCCCGAATGCGAGTCCAGTGTCTAACCACTGCGCCACCTCGCTCGGTTACTGTAAGGGGGACCACAGTCACACAAGAGATGATTCTTGTGGTTAACTGGACCAGGCAGACATATTTTTTAGGTTAAAGCCAAAGTCCAGTCAGACAACATTCAAGGAAAATGGAATAAAAGAAGCTTCATGTACACTAAATAGGGATAAAGCTAAGAGTAGTATCAATTTACTTCAAAAAATATCAAGGGAATAAAAATAAAGTAGATGAGCTGTTGGTGTGTTTAGATGATCTCAAAAATAAGAATGAGATTGATATACTTGGTTTATCTGAACACCATGTAACTGTGGGAATGGAAAGTGTTAGTATAAATGGGTATAATTTAGCATCTTACACTTGCAGATCTAGCATGGATGAAGGAGGAGTTGCCATTTACACAAAACAATGGTATAAGTACAAAACTGTAGAAGTAAGCAAATTTTGTGTCAATCAACACTTTGAAGTTTGTGCATGTGAACTACAGCTAGATAATGTAGTGTTGATATTAGCAACAGTGTACAGGTTCCTATTAGGAGCTTGGGAGCTATTCATGAAAAAGTTTGACTCCGTATTATGCTGTCTATCAGACAAAAAGAAGAAGTTATTGGTGATTTTTGTGTAAACTTTCTAAGAAATTCTGATAGGAAAAGTGAACTATAAGTGTTATTAATGACCTATAACTTAAGAGTCAGTGATCAACTTCCCTACACGTATAGCTCAAGACAGTAGCATTCTAATAGATAATGTATTTGTACAGCAACAGGATGTAAAACTAACACATGCTTTCCCTGTGGTAAATGGATTATCAGACCATGATGCACAGTTTATTAACTTAAAAAATCTAGCAGGTTGTACAGTTCAGAAACCATTAAGTAAAAGTGTAAGGCTGGTCAACACAGTATCTATAGAGCACTTCAGAAAAAGTTTGAGAAATGTTAATTAGGGAAATGTATATAATGAGCCAAATGCTAATGATAAATGCAACATACTAAACATTACCATTAGTGGACCATTGTAATAGGCTAATATTCCTGGCCTGCCAATGGTAGCCACAAGAATTTTAACCAATACTCCCACTTCTCCAGCACAAATGCAAGAAAACTTCCCCTTTATAAGAGAACGTGACACTAGTCTCTGACAGTGTTCTATCAATAGTCGACACCAGAAGATCCTGAAGAAGATCCCAGCAAGGGGTCTAAATGTTGATTATTTTAGAGGAAATATGACATGGCCTAACAACCCAGAAGATTTTAACTTTAGTGACAAGCCTGCAGTCTTAAACCCATACTATCCTCTACTTAAGCTATCTTTGGCACAGAAAGGGGTAAAATATGCTGCTGTAAAACTTTTCGGTAAATTACTAGATGAAATATAATGTCTGACAGACAGCAGTAATAGTTTCAAAAATAAATTGAAATCATATCTCCTTGACATCTCCTTCTATGCCATAGATGATTTCTTGAATAGGAATAAATAAATATATAGTATAATATATGCATTTTGTGCCATTTAAGGGAATGGGGCAGGTAATAAAAATTTTAAGCTTTTTTCTCTCTTAAAGATAAGTAAAGAAAATTGATTCACGTGTGCTTTACTTACGCACTTGAAACATTCCACATCATAACGGTTACCGTGAGGTTGATCAGTGGAACATGCAACTAACTAGTGGTATATTTTTTGAATTGCAAGTGTGTTTTTCTATTTAAGATGTTTAAGCTCACATTTTTAACTGTAAGTGTAAATTCAGGCAGTCTGTAGCACAGTTTTC
This sequence comes from Schistocerca serialis cubense, assembly GCF_023864345.2. Lineage (NCBI taxonomy): Eukaryota > Metazoa > Arthropoda > Insecta > Orthoptera > Acrididae > Schistocerca > Schistocerca serialis. The sequence goes on along the minus strand of NC_064640.1, from coordinate 698,502,799 downwards.
ATCTCTTCTGAACTGAGCTATACAGCTCATTAAGTCATTAGTTTCCATTGGTAACACATCATAATGGTAGCAAGTTGCACAGTAGGTGTCTGTCTGCTTTTGTACTTTACTTCTTCAGTCAGTCTTGGTAGCATGGATAGGATGTGTGCATGCAGTTTGCAGATGCAGGAGGAGCTGGCTGCAGTTCTCTAACAGCTGAATGCACTTTTGGCTACAGTCAGCCATATTCAGGCTCCTGCCTTGGGGTATAGTGGTGGTGGAGAATCTGTAGTGTTGCATGGGATACCCCAGTGGTCACTTTTTTTGCCCACGGGTTCTGCTGCTGAGGCATCTCGTACTGTACTCGATGTGGTGAATACGCTCTCACAGCAGGATGAGTGATGGGTGGCAATGCATTCGCGTCATTTGACGCGGAGGACCACTGTGGAGGCTGACCGTCTGGCATTGTCTATTCATCCTGTGAGTGAACAGGTGGCTGTTCCTTCAGCAGAGTCTGAGCAGGTACGTGTTGGGATGGGGTTACTAGTTACTGGGAGCTCCAATGTTAGGCATGTTATGGAGCCCATTAGGAAGATAACATTCAGGGCTGGAAAGAAAGCCAATGTGCACTCGGTATGGCTTCAGGGGGCCTCATCTGAGACATGGAGGGGGCCTTGCCTGCAGCTATCAAGTATACAGGGTGTAGTCATCTGCAAGTTTTGGGTCATGTCAGCACCAAAGACGTCTTTTGCAGGGGTTCTGAGGCCATCGTCATTTCATACAGGTGCTAGCCTCATGTGTTTGGTGTAAGCAGAGCTTGCAATTTCCAACATTGTTCCCAGAACAGATTGGGGTCCTTTGGTATGGAATCAAGTGGAGGGTCTGTACCGAAGGCATCATCGACTCTGTGACAATCTTAGGTGCAGATTTCTAGACCTGAGTTTTTGGGTTGAGATTTGTAGGCCTCCTCTTGATAGGTCAGGGGTGCACTACACTAACGAAGCAGCTACTCATGTAGCAGAATATTTGTGGAGTGCACATGCAGTTTTTTTAGGCTACGTGGTGGTTTGAGGTACTCTGAAGAACACTCAGCAGTCGATAAGCATGTTCAGAGTAAAGACACTTTGACTGTCAAAATTTTATCAATAAATTGTCAAAGTATTCATAACAAAGTTCCCCAATTTACTGCCCTCAAGGAAAGTTCTCGCACTCAGATTACTCTTGGGACTGATAGCTGGCTGAAAACTGAAGTACAAGATCGAATACATGCCGTAGGAGGGGGGAGGGGGGGATATTCATTGCAGTTGACAAGAATATTCTCTCTATTGAGGTCAAAATTGAGTGTGACAGTGAAATTATCTGGTCATATGTAACAGCTGTAGGAAAATAAAGTTAGTTGTTGGATGTTTTTACTGGCCACCCGATCCTGCTGTGGCAGTTCTAGAATCATTCAAGAAAAGTCTACAGTCCGAAGTGCAAAAATACCGGGTCATGCAATACTAGTTGGAGGCAACTGTATCAAGTATAGACTGGAACATCTATGCATTCATTGCTGAGGGTGGAGGGGGGGGGGGGGGGGTTACAGACAAACAGTCTTGCAAACTATTTTTGAACACATTTTGTAAAAAGTTCTTGAGCAATGGTTCCGCAGCCCATACACACTGGAAATATCTTAGACCATATACCTACAAACAGGCTGGACCGTACTGAAAGTGACAGTATAGGGCAGGGAATTAGGGATCATGATTCATTATAGCAACTATTATTACAAAAGTTACTAAATCAATCAAGAAGGCTAGGAGATTATTTTTCCTAGAAAGATCAGATAAACAGTTGTCAGCATCGCATTTAGACAGTGAACTGACATGACATCACCCATAATTCCTGTACATCCATCTTACTGGAGCTAAGTGTAAAATAGATTGTAAATTGTGGTTTGGAGAATTATGTGCCTAGTAAGTGGATTAAGGGCAGAAAATACCCTCCATGGTTTAGTAACGAAATTCGGAAAATGCTGCAGAAGCAGAGCCAGTTGCACTCTCGGCTTAAAAGGGAATGTGTAAATGATGACAGGCAAAGTTTAGTAGAGATTTGTGTGTCTGTGAAAAGATCTATGTGTGAAGGATACAATCACTACCACCGCCATATCTTAGCAAAAGATCTGTCTGCGATTCTGAGAAGATTCAGGTCCTATGTAAAATCACTGAGTGGGTCGAAGGCTTCTATCCTGTCACTCAACCAGTCTGGTGTCTCAATTGAATATAGCAAAAAGAAAGCTGAAGTTTTAAATTTCGTGTTTAAGGAATCGTTCATGCAGAAGATTCATACAACATACCATCATTCAACCATCAAACGGACTTCCATATGGACGACAGTAATAATACTTAACTTGCACCAGGCAAGGTGGCGCAGTGGTTAGACACTGGACTCGCATTCAGGAGGACGATGGTTCAATCCCGCATCTGGCCATCCTGATTTAGGTTTTCCGTGATTTCCCTAAATCGCTCCAGGCAAATGCCGGGATGGTTCCTTTCAAAGGGCATGGCCGACTTCCTTCCCCGTTCTTCCCTAATCCGATGAGACCGATGACCTCGCTGTCTGGTCTCCTTCCCCAAAAACAACAACTTAACTTGTGTGTATTATGAATCTCTTGCTCAGTATGAAGTCTCAAATGGCTGGAAAAAAGTGCAGGTGACCCTCGTATATAAGAAGGGTAAAAGGACGGACCCACAAAATTGCAGAATCCTCAAACATATTCTCAGTCGAATATAACAGAATTTCTTGACACCAAGAATCACATGTCCATGAATCAGCACATTTGAGAAAGCATCGCTTGTGCGAAACTCTGCTTGCTCTTTTCTCACATGATATCTGCTAACTATGGATGAAGGGCAACAGGCAGATTTAATATTTCTAGATATCCGGAAAGCATTTGACGTGAAGCCCCACTACAGACTGTTAACATAGGTACAAGCATATGGAATAGGTTCTCAGTTGTGTGAGTGGCTCGAAGACTTTTTAAGTAACTGAACACAGTATGTTGTCTTCAATGACAAGTGTTTATCACAGACAATTGTATCATCAGGAGTGTCCCAGGGAAATGTAATAGGACTGTTGTTGTTTTCTGTGTATATAACTGATCTGGTGGGTAGGGTGGACAGCAGTCTGCAGTTTTTTGCTGTGGTGTATGGGAAGGTGTCATCATTGAGAGAGTGACTGTAGGAGCATACAAGATGGTTTAGATAAAATTTCTAGTTGGTGTGATGAATGCCAACACTACACTTGTCCATTTCTCTGCTAACGTATTGCTGTGCAGTATTGGATCCTCACTAGGTAAGATTGACGGAGGACATAGAAAAGTTCAAAGAAGGGTAGTTCATTTTGTTTTATCACAAAATATAGAAAATAGGGGAAGAGTGTTACGAGCAATGGTTCCGCAGCCCATACACACTGGAAATATCTTAGACCATATACCTACAAACAGGCTGGACCGTACTGAAAGTGACAGTATAGGGCAGGGAATTAGGGATCATGATTCATTATAGCAACTATTATTACAAAAGTTACTAAATCAATCAAGAAGGCTAGGAGATTATTTTTCCTAGAAAGATCAGATAAACAGTTGTCAGCATCGCATTTAGACAGACTCCTTTTCACAAACTTTCAATTACCAACTTCCTTCTCCAATTGTGAAAATATTTTATTGTCATCAACCTACATAGGGAGAAATGATTATTGTAATAAGATAAGAGAAATCAAAGCTCGTACAGAGAGATTTAAGCTTTGATTTTTCGCACTTGTTGTTAGTGTGCAGTGGTAGAAAAATAGTCTGAAGGGGCTTTGTAGAACCCTCTGTCACACACTTAAATGTGAATTGCAGAGTAACAATATAGATGTAGGTGATGTATAGGACCATTGCATGCTTTAAAAAATTTGTAGAGAAAATGCACAATGGTTACTATCATCTTCGAAGTGAACTGACATCAGATTCAATGTACTAAAACCGGTTATCCAGTGATGTACTGGGTGACTGATTTATTTTGACCACCCCACCATCCAAATAACGGAAGATGATTAACGGAATGGCAGAGGTGCATTTACCTCTTGTTTCCTTTTATTTAATTGTCAACTCGAGATAGGTGGATTTGCATTACCTCAGGTACGTGGCTATTACTGAGGAGTCGTAATCAGTGTTATGTTGTATTTTTAACATGCTGACTGCCACAAGGCCATCGGTTTTGGGATCAGAGGCTTAGGCCAAGCACACATTATGACACAAATGACGAAGAGAAGCAGAGCAAAAGTTTTTGTGACCCATTGGTGTAAACCAACTGTAGGCTATCATAAGTAAGCGCAGACTATGGTACTTTTCGTATTAGCCTTGTTCAGTTAAGATCATAATTGCATCACATGTTTGTTAGCTGGTTGCATACCTATTGTGTGTTACCTCATTTTGACCTCCCTTGTTTGCACTTGCGATAAGTGTTGTATTAGATTCCCCTAGAAACTGAAAGCGGTGGACTATGTAGAAACTAAGGGAGGATATATATTTATTTTCCTGACTGTTACTTTATTTAAACTGTATTTATAGCAAAATTGAAATTTTCAATGTTTAATTCAGGTTTTATTTGAAAATTGTTGATTTGTAATGTGAATCAGTGGGATGGTGTAGAAAAATTTAAAAAAAAAAAAAAAAAAGGAAAACAACATAAACAGCACTTCAATGCTTCGAGGTTATGTAACCTGGTTCTGTTGTTCATGAACAACTTTTGCACTAACCAATAACAACAGGAATCTCTTGCTTTTGATTATCATGAAGCCCATTCTGTTGAGTACAAAATAATAACGATGATTATGTAGATATTTTTATGTTTATGCATGTGAACTGTACTTGCTTCAAAAATAATTGCTTTGGTTACATAGAAGCACAGCAGTTATGCGATCAGCTAATGTTTATTTCGTTTGAAATGATTTTATTTTTTAAGGGTATAAAATACAGAATGGGCTAATACTGAACGATGAGCAGTTCGAATTATGTGCAAAGCAAACAAAAACAAAGTTTTCTTTCCGTACGAATACTAACATTTACTTCGTCATTTGTGTACTATATCAAAGCTACTGAACCATAATTTTGGTAGAACACGACTCTAGTGTAAATACAACAGTGCAACTCGAGGCAGAGGGCAGTGCAGTACAGTGCCTGCATCCACCTTCACCATGCAGTGTATGGGACACAGATTAAGACCCTGTACACAGTTAAACAATTTGTCAAACTTCACCATGTTTGTTAAACATAGTGTATATGTGACAGAAATTTTGATTGGTGGAAAATTTGACAAGAAAGCTGATGTTGTTTGAGTTGATGTTTCATTGCATATGTAAAGTGAAAGATAGTTTTATTACAATTTATCATAGTGTATAGGCAGTATTACAAGTTTCCACAAACATGGAAACTACAAACAAAGATAATTACAAAGCAGCTCTGGTGATTACCAAAATGGTAGAGGAGTCACATCATTCCGAGCTATATATTATGCAGGAAAAGGTTGAGAAAAAAATCAGTATTCTACACACAACATACAAGCTGGAGTGCAATTAAAAAAACCTCTAGTTCTTCCGCCAATGACATGGGTTGCATGTTCCCACATTGCTGTATTTTAATTAACTGTTCTTAGAAGACCGAATAGAAGAGTATAAATTTTTGCATACTTGGGTCTTGTTTTTCAGTGTGAGGGCGAAGTAACTCCCAACAGCTTGATAAAAGTTTCACTGTCCAGTCACAGAAAGTTGAGGTAATCAGATTCAGAGTGTAACAGGTTTTAATGTGTTCATTTCTGTCTCATGTTAAACCATTTCCTGGACCAGCATCTCATTTTCTTCTAATGTTTTTTATTCCAGTCTTTGATCACAATATAAAGGCCTTCGACGATGACCAGTTTCAGTCAGTAATGACCATCTTCAGATCTGTTCTACACCCTGTCCTAAAGTGATAAATTCATATTGGCATTGTCAAAACTTATAAACACACACAGCAAAGCATCGTCACGTAGAACTCACGTTCTTCTTCAAACAAATCCCACAGTCAGTGTTACAAATGTTTTGTTTGCATTTGTAGCCATTCCCACTTGGGTCAAAATACAGCTCCATGAACAGTGTATGGTTGAAAAGTGAGGTGAAATTGACAAACTTTGTTGAGAGGTGTACAGGCTTGTTTGACAAATCCTTATCTAGCTAAGAGTAAATTAGATGACTAAGTATGTTCATTTCTGTGAGTAAGTTATCAGTACCAGTTCAACCCACTATACAGCTATAACAGGTTCCTTATCTCAGGGTCACTGATAAAGACTTCTGGTCTCAAGTTGCATACTTTGGCGACTTATAAGGTCCTCCCAACTCCCCCCTCCCCCCCCCCCCCCTCCCCTCCGGGAACCATTAGGAATTAATCAAGGTGAGCTAGGAGAACCCCCCACACACCATAGGGAATTGTGCAATTTACATTCAAGGGGAACACCTTTAGGTCTAGGCACTCCAGACACAGCAAGTCGCCGTGCTCGTCTTGCAAATTGATACGATACTCCAGTTCTCCCTCCAGGAATAACTCTCACCAGCATCGTCAGTCGCATCTTTGATCTTTTCCTTCAAACTGACAATTTCCTCCTCGGGCAGCAACTAGTCTGTTGCATTGCATACCCATAGAGGTTGTTTACATCCAGGTAAAAGCTATAAGATAAATCGTCAGATGGTCTGTAATCCTCCTCGCTCATTCATGGTTATTCTCCTTGGCATACCTGTGCACACACTGGCGAAGTCCCTCACAAATCCTGCGTTTGAAGAAGAGCAACATTGGTCAACAGTTCGATGCTAACACATGTCTTCCTTAACATTGTGTCCTACAAAAGCCCTGGTGTGATGAAATAGAAGGCAGGATCCAGATAATATGTGCACAGACATACACTCAGGAACTTTGCAAAAACATCTACGTGCAAGTCTACACCCAATTTCATGTATAATCTAGCATATCCCTCTAAAGCACAGATTTTCAGCTTCTGCCAAACATTCATCATGTGCTCATACTCCGCATCCATTATGACAGTGCCTGTTAGTTCACCAGAGAATGTGGTTATGTCAGGAAATGTCATTTTTTGGAGTCTCTCCACTGAATGCAGATATTTGCATGGAAAGGCCCCTTCTTTGTCACAAGCTGAAACTTTGCATCATCATAATATGTGGCTCTGGTGGTATAGATGTCCTCCTGACCTATTGTCTCAGCAAGTTTCTGAAGAGACACATGCATGAAACGAAGTGAATCCAAGAAGTTGAGCATTATTTTTGGCATGATTCTCTTGGAAAATGAAATGTACTTCTCAGTGGTGTCAGGCATGACGCTGATCTCATCATCCTTCAACCCATAATCAACCGAGTGTTTAATGAGAAATTGGGCATAATACCCATTTAAAATGTGGAAAAAGATGAGCATGTTCCATGGCAGTTTGTACTTAAAGTTTTATGCATTGTGAGCTGCACTGCAGAACTTCCCCATTAGATGACAGGGGTTTCTACATTGAGTTTCCACTTTTCTATCCAATGGCAGCCCACAAATATGACACTCAACTGCCTTATTGTACAGGGCTTCATTCTCCATTGAGTTACCGAGTAAGGTGACACAGTGGTTAGTACACTGGACTCGCATTCGGGAGGACGATGGTTCAATCTCACATCCGGCCATCCTGATTTAATTTTCCCGTGATTTCCCTAAATCGCTTCAGGCATATACTGGGATGGTTTCTTTGACAGGGCACGGCTGACTTCCTTCCCCATCCTTTCCTAATCAAATGAGACTGATGACCTCGCTGTTTGTTCTCCTCCCCAAAATCAATCCAATCCAATCTCCTTTGAGTCGATCATGAGATGATGTGATAAATCACATCAATTTCTCACAAAAGTTTATTGAGCTCGCCGAGCAGCTGTCTCACAGGATTATCTCCAATGAAATATTTGAATTTGATGTTTCTGGTGTAATATGAGCATACAACTTCATATGCTGCCACATGCTGTTTTGTGAGGGTAGTATGGGAGGCAGAGGGGTTGCCTTCACAATGCACCACAGGAGCTAGGGGGCACTCGAAGATGGTGTACATGGTGAAGGGACAGCGCTTCTGCTGGTGGACGTTCTTCAATTTTAAAAACTTTATCCTTGGCAGGCATTTCTGCACATACCAAATCCTGGCTCCAGCAATTAATAAAGTGGTTTCTAAGATACTCTGGGTAAATGAGCTGAGGCATCCATGGCAAAAATACCTTGCCCCATTATTTTTTGAGAATTGGGTGGAAAGTAGGTGAGACATGCTTTTTATCCATATGTCGTGCTGCTGCTCGTCCTTGGAGACCAACAACAGGTCTACATGTTTGGGTGCTGACTGGCTAATTTAGAAAAGTAGAGGGGTCCGACTGCTTTATGCTTGAATAATTTCTTCTGTGCAGTGTGCTCATGGTCATCACCTCTGGAATATCAACATCCATGGTATTAATGTGAATTGAACAATCAAGGTTCTGCTTCTCAAATTTAGCTACATTCTAGAGTTCCATGGGGAATAAGAAGCCTTGGAAACTATAATGCCTGCAGACATCATATCAATGGTATCTTTTTGTAATGCATACATTTTAAGGGTAATTTCTATTGCTAGCCAGAAGCAACCATACAAACAAAATACATCCTTGTCGGCAGAATTCTGGACAGTAATGCATGCCTGTTTAGCAGCAATATCTTTCAGAAGAAGGCTGTCACAGGACACATACCCCCCACCACCAATAAGTGGACCAAAGGCATGTGAGAATATATCGAGATAGGAGTACATGGTTGAGCTTCCTACTGGACATTCTTTCCGTGCATTTCAGAAAAATGGAACAAATTGCTTAGGCGATGGTCAACAGCATATACAAATTTTAAAAAATGGATAACATTGTGTTGTCTGTAATAATGTTATTTTATTTTGTTACTGGTTTCCGTTCTGCACCATCAGCAATGACAGGAAAATTATCACAGATGTATCACGTCATACATTCTTTGGCATAAGTAACCACAGAAAACTTTAACTGCTAAGAAAAGTAAAAAATTGTGACAAAACTGAAATATGATATATTTTAATCTTGTCACAATTTTTTATGTGTTGTGCCATCATATTTTAGTCTTGTCACAATTTTTGATTTAGTAACTTAAGTTAGAGCGTGCATGACATGTAATACAACTGTGATAATTTTCCTGCCATTGAAGGTAGAAGTTCTGACCCATTCTGTTGACCTACCCCATTTCTCCCTCAAATTTGGATGATGCTCTTATCCTCATCAACATCATTGCCCTCTTTCAGGGGATGCATCAGTTCCCTGTAACTGCTATGCACCTCATAGCAGGATACCACAGGTCGTTGACATACCTGGGGAGTGCCCTCTCCAGAATTGCTTGACAAGCATTAAGGAAAGTTGCCGTGCGGTTCTGGCGCTGCAGTCTGGAACCACGAGACCGCTACGGTCGCAGGTTCGAATCCTGCCTCGGGCATGGATGTGTGTGATGTCCTTAGGTTAGTTAGGTTTAACTAGTTCTAAGTTCTAGGGGACTAATGACCTCAGAAGTTGAGTCCCATAGTGCTCAGAGCCATTTGAACCATTAAGGAAAGTTGTAGGATCTCGGTATCTCACATTTGAGTTATTAGTGTGGGCAAGTGAGATCCTGTGGCCGAACACACCAGCTGTTATTGAGTTCGTTGTGGCCGTAGGACTTTCTTGGTGATCCAAAACAGCACAGGTGGTGGTGGTGGTGGTGGTGGTGGTGGTGGTGGTGGTGGTGGTGCTGCTGCTGCTAAACGTAGCACATTGTCACAGTCACAGTGACCTCAGATGGTGGAGTGACATTTGCAACATGGGTCAGGGTGTGGAGGGCATAGCCCAGACCATGGCAAACGGGCCAGAGTCATGATGCTGCGCCACGATTACAACCTGCCTGAGGCATTGACTGTGACAAGGGCTGCATTGCAGATGGCAAACCAAGCTGCTGCCTGTCTGGCTGCAGGTAAATCACTGATGGAGGGGTGGGAGGTGGGTACATCATTGCAGGTGACAGACTGGGCTACTGCATGTCCAGCCAAGTGTGCACCACCACCACCACCACCACCACCACCACCACGACAGGTGGACTCCCATTATCTCCTCCATAACACGTTCATAGAAAGAAGGAAAAATGTTAAGTATCAGACATAATTAAATAAACGGATATATGTAGGTGCCTGTGGTGGTTCTATTCACATTAAAAATTCACTGCAGCAGACCTTATTGGCTGTGACCTCCAGTATAATTTGGTCCAGCATGTAACTGTGTTGGGTATATTATTCTAGGAAAATAGAAAGAACTAGTACTACTACTACTACTACTACTACTACTCACGTATTCGCTCCTTGATGTGTGGTGCATCCCCCACAAACTAATGCTGGAGAATTGGCTCTCAGGCTGCGTCAAAATATTCGCTCTGGATTCATCATCATCAACCATCACCAGTTACAATGGTTTGGCATTGAGTCAATAGTTATAGGACTTGACTGCAGCAGAGGATCCATCCCCCTGGCTGCTATCTTGTTGAAGAATTTGGAGAGAAACAAAAAGCATAATGTTACTTAACCAGTTTATAACACACATGGAGATGGAGGGAGAGAGAAAGAAAAACAGGTACTTACGTTCATCTGAATCGGGATTTATTCAGCTGCCATCTTCTGGAATACAAAGATGCCACACGAGACCCTCGACAGCACTGCCACTCAACAGTTGTGATGGTGTACTCCCATCTGCAGCAGGAGGAGAAGAAGACGAAATTAGTCATCAGATTTCAGATAAAAAAAGGACATGAACGAAAATGATTTCCACATACCTGTAGAATCGTCTTCAGAGGCCAATCTGGGCCACTTATTGGTGGCATCATCATCGTCAGCAGCACCAATATGTCGCTTCATAGTGCACGTAATCTGACAAGGTCTACGTATGACAGAAGAAAAGAGAAAAGGGATAATAGCAGTTCAGAGAACTACTCAAAGGGAATGCTGGAATGGTTACTATTGAGAAGCACTAGAGCTACTCCAGCCAGTATACTCCATAGGGACTGAATGCTGGGTAGCTACTGAGAAGTGCCAAAGAGTCGCTTTGGCCAGTCTATTCACTAATGAAAGAAAAAGAAGTGAGTGCTGTTGATGATCAGACCAAAGTACGCTTATAGCTGCACATAGAGGTTGATTCTCGCATTCATATACAGTGATCAAAAGGAAAGCATTTTCTTCTGCCCCTTTTCATCAACACTGTCATATAATTCAGCGCAGGTGTATGCTATACCAAATATCTGTGGGCTGCATCGAGAGTGGCAAATATTCTTCCACGATTTGCAGTACTTCGTCGTTAACAGTAGAAGTGTTACCCACTCAATTAGATGCCAGCTGCTGCTATCTGCAGCGTCCTGCCTGTGCAGATATGCTTGCTGCTGCCCTGTGTTTGGGCTGAGCGTACAAATTCGTCACTCTCGTTGTAAGAAGAGTGAAATTTTGAGTATATATCGTACAGCAGATTGATATTGTCATTATTCCACTTTTGCATTGGTTAGGTTACAGTTGTCGAATAATATGGAATCCTTAACCACATTCCCTGTCCTGTCTGTCTGCCTGCAGCGCCAGAATAATGAACAGAGGCATTTCTAGTTGAACATATGTTTTAATCGACCAGCTACGTCCTGAAGTTGTCGGCAGAAATGGAAACTCATAAAACTGGATACACGTACATTTTTCACACTAATTTATCCAAAACAACTTTATTTTCTGCTGTTTTCACATCTTGACTGTATACATTATTAGCCACAGTACTTCGAAAGAGAATTCGGTCCTGTTTGGCATTCGTAGTGACTTGCTTATTATCTGCAAAGAACCCGATAACCATTTTGAAAGGGATGTACATCCCAAGTGATTACTTACGGATCTGTCAATGAACCATTCTGCGTTTTGTAGAAAATTAAGGTCCATATTGCATGTTTTGAATGCTGATGTGATGCCAATGTTTCTTGTGTAGTCAACATCAACGCCGTTAAGTTCATATCGTATTTCATGAAACAGAAAGGGGAATGCATTACATGTAAGTCACAATGTTTCTGCTGCAGTGCTTCCATCATTCTTCATAAATGTACCTTCGAAGTACAGGAAGCTGCTGTTTGGATTTGTTAAATGAGCTTGATGTTGGATCAGAATTCTTATCATTATTATTGAACATCGCCAGTTGTTGTTTTGAGTGACGTCACTGCGAAGTTTCAATCCCATCGACTTCAGGAACTCCTAATTCTTAAGTGTTATCATCTTGTTCTTCCGCTGCAGAGTGGAACACTGACTGGTATGTAGGTCGGTTTTAAACTTTATGCCCACAGTGCTGCTGCTGCTTCTTCAAATTAGTACCACCATCATTTCTTCTCCTCAAAAATCAACCTATTTTCCATCCTGGTCAACGATGTTCAACTCGAGATGGTCTAATGACTGAATTCGACTCGTGCTGATCCTGTTGAGCCTACCCAACTAAAGACTATTATATGTTCTGTCGTTTTTATCTCTGTTTTAAATGTATTAATTCACGTAAGTCAAATTGTATTACAGGTCATTTTATAATTGCATTTAGATTGTGAAGGTCCTACAAGTCAGGAGGAATCTTCACAACTGTGCCACTTTCTAGATGAAGTTTATTGTTGATCTCGGTGGTTGGAATGCTGTTATGAATTTCCACGCCACTCAATGCAATACTCCAGTCACCCTTGCTTGGATCTACTTGTGGGGGGGGGGGGGGGGGGGGGGGCGGGGAAGACAGATAATTTGCCTTAAATACAGATGAGTACTGTTTTAAGGTTATTGTGCGACCTGATATCTGAGTCTCAACTGACATGGAGATGTGCATGCTGCTTGTTTTTATGCATTCGTCAGGACCAGCAGCAGAAACGAGAACAGAGGTATGAATCGAAGTCTTAGTAGTGTCGAAAATTGTAGAATACACAACTGTTGGTGAAATAACAGTACAATTCTTCCAGCAGGTGTAAATACCCCTACAATTCAGAGAAGAGCGCGTTATTCTGTTTTAACATACGCAAGCCAGCGTACTCCACATCCTCATGCGACATCTAAATTTTACAGTCCTACATTCCTTGCATTTTCAAATCGTCTTTGGTAAAGTATTCTGTATAGACATACCAAAAACTCCTGGGATTTTGAGTTTCTTGATGAATTTAAGCAGATAAGTATTGGTAAGAAGTCTGTCTGATAGCACAGTTAAGTGACTTGTTTTTAATAAACAGTCCAAATCCTTTATTGTATGGTTTTAAATATAGTCCTTTACCGATAATGACGGCCTCCATCATCCTATTATGCCTTTTAGATAACTTTTGTTGCTCTTGAGCATTTTGTGCATTCTTCATTGGTGGGCCATGGTGGCAGTTCGTTCTGCCAACGACGCAATAGACAATGACCCCACTGACACTGGAATCAAAAACGGGTTAATCCTACACCATAAGTCTCAGGTATTGGCAAGATTGTAGATGTTGCCACATGGCTTCTTCTTCTTCTTCTTCTTCTTCTTCTTCAAGATCCTTTTTACCACTACCACTGCTGCTTGTATACAATTTTTCAACCCCCCCCCCCCCCCCCCCGTAGGTTTCTTACTCTTTAGTGTACAAGAAGCTGCATTCATTATTCGTTTGAAATTTACTCCAGCACTCAATTTAAGTTTGGTATGCATTACTTGATGAGCAGTGAATGCTCCAATGCGTTGTCCTATGCCTGTGTTCCTTCTTCGACATATATGGTTGACTTTTTTTTTGGATAAAATGCAATTTTTAGGGTAACGTTCTGCCAAATATTGATTTGCAGCATACGCTAAATCAAGCTCTTTGTAGGCATTGTCTAGGAGATTACTCCCTTTATCACCATAAGCCAGACGCTTTCTCACTTTTGTTTCAGGCTCATATCAAGGAATATGAAGTTCGACTGACGGTTTATCGAGAATACCACCATCACAAACACCGCCACCTCTGATGCACCTCCTAGCACACATGGTGTGCTACTGTACTGTCTGAGATTCGTGCACCATGTTTTATAACAAATCGTGTGCTTTCACCCAACTCTTTTGGGATTCTACAGAGCGAAACCATTTCACTAAAGACCTGTTCCTGTGATGCCTTATGACATGCTGTATGAAAAACATGTCTGCTTCGGAACTTACCTGTAATTCCTCTGTGTAAAAACTCCCTGCACTGTCTTCATGGTCGCTGTCGGTTGAGATGTAAGTTCTCAGGTTTGTCCTCTGTACTTTGAACACTGTAAATATCTCCGTTGACCGGTTAGGAAGGTATGTTTCTCAAATGCAGTTTTGTATTTCGAAATGACCAAATCACCCCCTTTGAACTTCTGCTTGCATGGATCCACCATCTTAATGTGATTGTATGCTATATTTAGAAGTCCATTGTTACGTACATCGATAGGTGTCATCTTAATTGCTTGATGTTCAGCTTCAGTGTACACCCCAATAATTTGTGGTAAAATGTCTAGTAATGAGTATGAACCGCAAAGATTAAACTGCATCCACATACAGGTTTTAATGGTTCTGTTCAGATGTTCCACAATATTCCCTTTCATGTGGGAGAATAATGGGTATTGGTTTATTCCACATTGCTCCATTACCAAGTTGAAATACTTATTGTAAAATTTACCTCAATGGGTAATTTTTAGGTTGTCAGGACACTGCCTCTTACCAATCTGCAGCAATTGTTTAAACACCTGTGCAAAGTCCCCTCCCAGTCTTTGTCTTTACAGGAAGGGTCCAGGGGATTTTTGAATATGTACCTATGATTATTAAAATATATTTGAACCCTTTATTCAATGGTGAATATTCTCTAATTTCAATGAGGTCAGCCACGATAAATCATTCAGACAACATATTATGACTGGTTTGCATGGGAACATTTTGGTAAAGAGGTCTGTGGAGTGAACATACCACTGTCTCCATTACTATTACTCAGTAATGTGTGTCTCTCGAGGCTTCAAAGTAATTAATATAATTTCGTTCATGTGAGCTATATCCCCTGCTGTAGACGATGCTGTCAGTAGGTACACTCAGTCTATGACTTTCTTAGGATCACCTATACTCTAGAGGTAATGCGGTCAGCTTTATATGCTGAATGTCAACACCTTGGCCTTTGCTGTGATCACTGCTTAACATTTATCTAATAATGTTAACGTAATTCCTATTGTTTAGCCTTTTTAATTGTCCTTTTGGAACACCACCACTCCTGTGTGCATTAGTATTACATAATATTTCAGCATATGGTTTCTTCTCTTTCAGCAAATACTTTTGGCAGATGTGTGATAATTGTTTAATACTTTCTGATATGGGTCTAAACATTTCAGAGAGAGACATCACAATCCAGCAGTCCCAGTTTTAACAGCCACAGTTTGCAATGTGAAAGAAACAACTCTGTAGGAAACACGCTGTGCTTTATTCATTATTTATCTAATAGTTTCATTGTGCAGTGGTAGCACAAAATATTGAAAATACCTGCCGCCTGTAGGCGTTAAATTCAGACTATATGGTATTCTGGCTGATATGTGACATTACCCATAGTGGAATTCCCTCTGTGAACTCACCCTCTACAGACTTTCCAGGTTCTACAGTTACACACTTTGGTGCAGGGGGTGTCAGAAATTCATACACTGCTCCACTTTGTACATAGTAACCCTATTTTTACTCAAATAGTCTACTAATTCACAGTAAGCTGCTCATACATACTGCTGCCAGCAGCACAACCTCTATGGGGCGATTGATGTTGCACAGTGCAGATCTTCTAAATTGAAAACACTTGAGTATTTTAAGTATGTGCTTGTGTCTCATGTAGCTAATTCTAAAATATCAACTATAGTGGCTTTATGACCAAACAATTGAACGTCTGTTGGAGTGTGGAATATATCATACTCATCTTTCATCCTATTCTTTATATACTCCATCATATTACACAAATATTCCAACTCATATGAGTATTGAACTCTAGTACAGATGTGTTGCGCGTTTTGAACTTCGATCACATTTCCCATAGGTAGATCCACATTTTGTTTAGATCCATACACAGTAATGTTATAGGTGCTGGCAAACAGTAGTACTCTTGATGAGGGACTTGCCTGCGGTTCTGTGACCTGTGGCAGCTCCACCAGTGGTGGCTGCCACAGTGGCAGTGGTACAGGAATGCCGGACATTTGCCACGTCGGACATTTGCCACACTTGCCCGTTCGCCAGGTAGCTTGAGTAGCAATCCCTGAGGTAAGGGACGCCCTTCCTCGTACTACTACTCTCCGCTTTCAAACCGCCGTCTCCACATCTTACTCGATACAACCAGTACGTAAGGGGCCTCCTTCTTCGACATCTTGGCGAAATACGGAGCTTCTTTTCCGAAATCGAAATACTTATAACTTTTCGGAAACGAAAGCAATACCGACTATTATGTCAGTATGTAATTAGTTCCACCAAGTATAAATATAGGTCCCTCTGTCTGTAGAGTAGCTTCCTTTCACGCTTACTGATTGGGATAGAAACAGTCCACAGGCATGGGAGCAACAAGAAAGGAAGGATGTAAAGAGTATGCGAATGTAAGCTAATCATTTCTTTTTGATCACTGCATTTGTGCCTACTTTAATTACTACAACTGCATGCCCAAAAGACAATAAGGAAAGAAGAAATGAGAACGTGAATGTTTGAAAAGAAGAACGACATATTCCATATTAATTTAGTCTCTAAAATCCGATATCCCTTGCGGCGAAACATTAGTTAATAAAGTGCAGTGGGACAATGTTCAAAACATGACTAAAAATACGTTCACGAAATAGAGATATGATTGACATGTCATCTAAAGTCGACATACAACTTTAAAATGTTAGAAATAAGGAAATGAAGTAATACAGAATGCCATGCTTGTAACGTACGTTGCTGTTCTACACTGTTTAGCTCTGGTATATACAGGGTCACAGAGAAAGCACCCTAGGTTTTGGAGGGAAAAGCCGTAATTGTAATGATCTGCACTAGTACAGAAACAAGAAGCACAACTTAAGGAAAAATAATGTAATGTGTGTTTCAGCTCACAAGCGACATTGAAGCAGATAGTTCCTGTGACTCAGTATGGGCAGAGGTTACATTTGACAACCGGAATAAATTAATAACTGGCTCCTTTTACCGACCCCCGGTCTCAGATGAAACAGTTGCTGAACAGTTCAGAGAAAACTTGAGTCTCATCACAAATAGGTACGCTACTCATACAATTATAGTTGGCAGTGACTTCAGTCTACCTTCTGTATGTTGACAAAAATACATTTTCAGACTCTATTGTAGATAGAAGACAACTTCCGTAATTGTTCTAAATGCTTTTTTTAAAAAATTGTTTCGAACAATTAGTTCACGAGGCCATTAAAATTGTAAATGGTTACGAAAACACACTTGACCTCTTAGCCACAAATAATCCTGAGCATCACGACGGATACAGGGATTAGTGAACACACAGTCGAGTGAGGCTCAATTCCGTAACAAAGAAATTCATCAAAAGTAAATGCGAAATATATCTATTTATGAAAGCAGCTCTAAATTCGGTTGACGTCTTTCTAAGAGACAGTCTCCAATCCTTCCAAACTATGTAAGTGAAGATCATATGTGGCTGAAGTTCAAAGAAATAGTATCAACAGCACTCGAGAGATTCATACCAAATAAATTAATAAGAGACGGAACTGATCCCCCATGGTGCACAAAACACGACAGAAAGCTGCTGCAGGAGCACCGAAATTAGCACGTATAATTTAGACGAACGCAAATCTCCAAGATTGGCGAAGTTTTACTGATGCTCGAAATTTGGTGCGGATTTCAATGTGAGATGCATTTAGTAGTTTCTACAACGAAAGTCTCTCAAAAAGTGTGGCAGAAAATCCAAAGAGATTCTGGTCCTATGTTAAGTAAACCAACGGAAAGGCTCAGTAAGTACCTTTACTGCGCGACAGCGATGAGGAGGAGGAGGGGGAGACAAGGGACCCAACTCTTCGGAGCAGGTAAAATCGTGCCAAATGTCCGGCGTGGAAAATGTCCGCACAACAGTACAGTGTAGTTGATAATCACCAGGTCTGATACATCAGGAAGACCGTCTGTGGGCCATTGATGTGGCAGTGCGGCCAGTAGTTTGTGTTTGTCCTCGTCTGACAGGTTCACTACCACAGGATCAGGGGCACGTTGCACTGCTGCAAATCTAGTGAACCATAAGTAAAATCGAATATATGTTTGTTAATAACAATACTCATAGTAATTGTAATATTATTAGATACTTGCTTTGAAATCCAACAGTCTGTTCCTCTCACGTCCGGGGGTTTGCCTGGTACACTCTGCTGCTGGCACTTCATTATCCTCTCACTATGAAGATCAGACACCAAATGGGGTGGGGGTTCGGGCAGGTCGAATATACATCTGCATTTACATAGCTACTCTTAAAATCACACTTAAGTGGCTGGCAGTGTGTTCATCGAACCCCACCTTCACAATAATTCTCTGTTACTCCACTCCCCAACAGCATGTGGAAAAAATGAACACATATATCTTTCAGTGTGAGCTCTGATTAGTCTTATTTTACTGTGATGATTGTTTCCCCCTTTGTTGGTCGGAATAAACAAAATATTTTCGCATTCGGAGGAGAAAGTTGGTTATTGAAATTTAATGGGAAGATCCCGTTGGAACGAGAAACGCCGCCTTTGTTTTAATGTCCACCCCAAATCTTGTATCATATCTGTGACACTCTCTCCCCTATTTCTTGATAATACAAAAGATGCTGCCTTCTTTGAACTTTCTCGATGCACTCTGTAATCCTATGTGGTGAAGACCCCACACTGCGCAGCAGAACTCCAAAAAGAGGACGGACAAGTGTAGTGTAGGCAGTCTCTTTAATATACCTGTTGCATCTTCTAAGTGTTCTGCCAATAAAATGGAGTCTTTGGTTCCCTTCCCCACAACGTTTTCTATGTGTTTTTTCAAATTTAAGTTCTTTGTAATTGCACTTTGTAGGCACTTGTAGAATTTACAGCCTTTAGATTTCATTGATTTATCATGTAACTGAAGTTTAACAGATTACTTTTAGCACTCAAGTGGATGACCTCACACTTTTCATTATGTAGGGCCAATTGCCAATTTTCGCACCATACATATATCTTATCTAAATCGTTTAGCAATTTGTTCTTCTGACGACTTTACTAGATGATAAACGACAGCATTATCTGTAAACAATGTAATACAATAAAGGGAGGGGTGGGGAGATATCATGTTTCCTGTTGGCCTAGCCTTCCAATTGGTCCAGGGGGTATGTGGAAGAGGGGAAGGGATACAGGGTTTCCCTGGGTGACGTTGATCAATTGTCAGTGATTCTCCCAGGGGGTAGGGTGGGGAATGAGGTGTGACCTTGATTATAACTAGCCCAAATGTGTAGCCAGCCACCGGATGCCACTGATCCCTTTCCACCTTGAGAGAAAATATTTTTAACCTTTATATCTGAAATGTGTCAATTTTAATAAATTATCACCTCTAGAATAAGGAAAAAATACTGAAAAAAAATCCCATGATGATAGTGTGTCCAAAAAGTCTCTAGCATTACCATAACACTCAAAATACAAAAATGTGTAACATCCAACTGAAATTTTATGCGTTTGCTTATACACCTTACATGCGTTAAATAAAACAGTCTATAATTATGCAGGAATAGTCTTAAACTGACAAAATGTAGGAAATCATATTGTGTTTACCTTGCAGACGCATACCTGTCTTGCTGCTGAAGTGTCAAACGATCTGTTGCGCTCTCGTGGTCATAAAATGAAACAAAACAGCTACCAAACAGAAGGCGGGAAATCATACAATCGTTGCAGTCTGGATTAACACAGGTAAGTGATGTAGTTGAGCGATGGCAAATTAAAAACCAAACCCTCACGATCATGCGGGCCAAGGTGGAAAGGGTTATTAGTAAACTTGAGATAAGAAACAGGACACGGCTAGAGCATACTCTGATAATCTACTGACACAGACAATTTTACATATTTTCACACTCGGGTTACCACGTAATAGTCTTGTAATTTAGCTTCATAATCTAAAAAAGCCTTACACACACATACATTGATCGAAATACTTGATCACATTTGTAACCTCTTTATGGAGATGCGGAGTCTTCCTAAGAAAAAGAAAGTAGACCTCCTGGAAAATTTTAACGTAAAAGAATTTATCTTTTGAATGGGAATTACGTCTGGCGTCAGTCTGTTCCATCTGCATGTGCACAGGGGTGCTTTTAACTGAAGCGGCAAATGGTCTCGAAAACAGATAGATTGGCAGTGTCCTCGAAACGTAGTTCTTTCAAGGCCACAATAAGTTCGTCACAATTCGCGTTTTGTTTAACGCCAGTGAGCTTAGAGAAATGGATGGTGTTCTTGTCAGAATTTGTCACTTCCACAATGCGATTTTAATTTGAAATGCGTCCCCATCAAATCAGAAATAACTTGTTTCTCACCTAGCAGTGTCTTACTGTGGGCAGTGTGAAGTCAAGTCCATTTAAAATGTGGGTTATGCAATCCATTCCGGATGTCCTAACCTTCTTTCCTTTTTCCTTCATAAATTCAACAGTAGCTGGTTTTAAACCGGAAAATGGTTCCAAGCATGCCCCTTGACCTAATTAACATACCTTGCAGTAACATACAAAGCTTCCACACTCTCCGTTCATTTCCGTTGAAAACTGTTGCACCTGGCAGTGTAATAATGCGCGCGACTTCAGAACATTTACTATTTGTGCCATTAATTTCATCACATGCGCGATGCCTGCTAATTTAGCACAAAGTGTATCTTGACGAATAGAACAATGGATCCTGTCTATCGATTATTGTAATTTTTTGCTCTTTCACTGTCAACCTTTGAATTCTATCTGCATGGTGTTGTAATGTCGTTCCATTGCAAATTTGTGGTACCCTTCGATTGTGCAACTGCATAAAAGATATTGGGAATTCTCATCCTTCTGTTCTATCATTACCATACATTTTAAAGGCCTGTGATGATAAATCACTAGACAACTTCTTTTTGTGCAAACAGCTACTGGACGTGTCAACTTCATTTATACCACGAACAAACAGTATAACATTAAGATTCTGTCGAACTGAAGAGTGTCGTGTCGACCAAAAACTCTTGCATCACAATGCAACATGAAATATCGCGCTGTACTGAGTACATATGAGAAGGACCGAATAAAACCGAAACAGGCCATGTGGCTGACCCTGCAGCAGAAAAGGAAGAGCTACAAACGGATAGCTTCTGCTAGCCAAATAAAGAAATGGAAATTCCAAGAAACTAATGTAATTCTAGTTGCCATTATGACAAATCGAGACAGCAATGCAGATACTGTAGCACTAGTAAATGTGACATATACACTCATCACCATTAAAACAGCCATACCTAGAATGACAAGGCAGATGTACCACACATACGAAATTACACTTTCCGCTTAAAAGAACCAACATGTATTGTGCTACATGGCCACAAAATGTATGTGCTTGTTTGGAATCAGGCCCCCATGGTCGTGGATATAAGCATCGAGATGTACAGCATGGAGTTGTACTGGTCTCGAATGTAGTCTTCTGATACTTATTCTCATGCTCCATGCGCCTGAGGACGCAAATCCTACAGACTGGTGAGTGGAGGTGGAGTCTTGATGACGGGCCCCATGACACATCCTCGATCAGGGACAGATTGGGCAATGCGGCTGGCCGTGTCAGATTATCCATAGTTGCAAGGCATGCTCTGTAGGTGGCAGTGGTATGAGGTTGAGTTGGGTCCTGTTGAAATAGGGCACGGGCACGGACGTAGGCTATCATAAACAGCAGAGATACTGCTACCAGACGCTTATCATAGTTATGAGAAAATTACATCTCAACCTGAAGGTCCTGCAGAACTGACATTTCATCTTTAATCAAGCACAGATGTTGGAAAGAACAAGCAAAGAAAATGAAGGAACTTTACGTTTCCAAGGTTACACAACATACCTTGGTGCAGCATGAACAAATGACAAAGTAATAGGCGACTGAACGTAAAAAGACTGAAGGCTCAACATCTGCTAATGACCCACTCTATAATTTCTTCATTTCGATGTATCTAGCAACTAAAAACGTGCCACTAATATATCGACATTTCATCTGAGGTAAAGTAATTGAAGTGGTTTCGCAAACTGTGGCATCTCTCCTAGGAATTCAGTCCTTCTTCAGAACTCTGCGGACATTTCTGAAAGTACAACTGTATCTCACGCTCAACTCATCAACAATTTCCTCAGTTAATTTTCTAAAATAACCAATGTAATTCTTGTTCATGTCCTTACTTTGTAAGAAATTTCAGTAAAACCTCAAGAATGCAGCTAAGTTTTTTTCACTTACAATTTTTCCTTGCGCATTACGTCCCTCAGATAATACATATTTCCGACAAGCACGTAAGTCTCATGGAATTGACACCGATATAAACGGGAATGGTTTATGAAATGTTTATCAAGAAACTCTTGACGTCAAAGCGGATTCACCACGAGCATTTCTCTTGTTCATATATCAGCTCTTGCATTCTGATTTGTTCCATTTTGAAGTGTCATATAATACCATCAGCATGTCCATTTTCTCATTGGACTCTGAATGGCGGCCGGAGTGGCCGAGCGGTTCTAGGCGCTACAGTCTGGAACCGCGGGACCGCTACGGTCGCAGGTTCGAATCCTGCCTCGGGCATGGATGTGTGTGATGTCCTTAGGTTAGTTAGGTTTAAGTAGTTCTAAGTTCTAGGGGACTGATGACCTCAGAAGTTAAGTCCCATAGTGCTCGGAGCCATTTTGAACTCTGAATAAAGATTCATGAGTTCAGCCATACCTTCAGAAGGGAAGACTGTGCCACAATGGGTAATCTGCCTTCTAGTGTGCGGTCACATTTTGCCGCGAAGTCCCATCCCATCCCATCCCACCCCATCCCATCCGTTCGTCGGCTGCGTCCCAATGTGCGCCTGGCCTTGTGCCTTGACGCCGTATTTCCACCAGCAGCCAACACAGCTTCACGCCTGATGCCTTGGCCTGTCCTGGCGGTGAGACACCCATCACTATGTGTGCAAGAGTCAACGTATTAACAATGTTTTGATAATGTGAACGATACACTGTGATACGTTTTCGAACAGGTATTCGGGAGAGAAAGTGGATTACCAAACAAGGAAATATAGGGTTCTAGAAAAAAAAAAGGCGTACTGCTCTTCATATCTTCGTAAAAGACAAAATTACAAGAAAGGCAGTCATACGGTTAATGTCCCCTTGACAGCTAAAGTTTTTTTATTTGGATTCTTGACCAAAAGTCATTTGGGGTGTAGACGATAGGCCTATATTGCGCAACCTGTATATAACGATCAACAATTACTAGCAAAGTATTATTTTCACTAGCGATCGTTAATATATGTCTTCAAGAGCAGTTTCCAAACATTATTCCAATTCTAGAATGTCTATAATTGAAAACTGCTTGTTGTATTTTATATTTCGAAAAGAGTGTGCCTCCTGTTCTGAGAAAGGCGAAGTCAGTTGTCAGCATGTTTTATTCTACCCTAGAATTACTTGACTTATTCATTCTTCAACTTACGTTTGTGTTATTTGGTATTTTAACAAGATGTAAACTCATATATTTGATGTTGTTTAGTTACTTCTATGACTCACTAAGATATTTTGAATCAACAAGAGTATCATAGTCAGCATCAGGCAGGTGATTGCTTTCAGGCACTATTACTGTTGACCGGAATACTAAATACCCTACTTTCGCTCATCCACTTCAATTTTTCCTCCAGAATTGAGGGACCCCAAACACAGATATGATCGCGCACCAAATTGCTTGCTTAAATTCGTCGACAGCAGAGTGAAAAGTGGAAGTTCAGTGATAGCATTCATTGCTCATTTAGTCGTGTGTCTCATTGAACGCTACGCAAGACAGAACATAGTTTTATGATGAAAATGAAGTTACAAGATTAATCTTGTAGACAAATAGGGCAGTGTGTTAGGAGAACTCATTCCGCTTCACAATAACACAAGAATTTTAGTGAAATTCTGATAGGACCCAGCAGGGTACCCATCTTTAAGAAGGACAGTCATGGTGCCCAGAGAGACACAACCTAATGTGGTACAACCTCTTTACACTTTACATTCTTACTAAAATGTTGCACACTCCTGATGAATAAGACAGTTTTTTTCAAGTGTCCATTTTATTTTTTATTTTGAATTATTTAATAAGTCAAAGTATGTGAATACATCATTGCACATAACAATCACCACACAATTCCCCAGGCGAGTTCCAATGAAATACAAGAAATATTTTTTTTATAAAAATGTGCATTTGAGGACACTATCTGAACAAAAGTATCTGGGCACACATATGTAATGTGGAATTAAGTACTCCATGTCATGAGTGGCAGAATTGCCTGTAGAATAAGAGATAAGAAGTATTGTGTTGTCAGCAGAGAAGCAGAGGCTGGGTAAGTTTCAGCATAGTCCAAAGTGTCATATAGGTCTTCCAGTTACACCATGTATAAAATGAGGGAAATCTGAAAAAGTCCAATTGTGATATGTGTACAATGGTGGGAAATGCAAAGCCCACGAGGGTGGACCTAGCCTCTAACACGACTTAAATCCAAGATGGCTGACCTTAGCACAGCCATCTGATGTGAGAATCCAAGAGAGCCTTTCTTAGCTCAGCCTGCATGGTAGACAGCCCAAGGAGGTTGACTTTATCACAGCTCTATGACATCACAATTCAAGATGGCTGATCTGGGGATACCAACACAACCTGCATAGTGTTGTCACAATCCAAGATAGTAGACATGAAAGTATGCGCACACCCCTATGACATCAGAGTCCAAGATGGCGGACCTGAGGATATAATCAGAGTTTTGAAACTGTCTCCATCAGTGTTATGAGCATGGTTCCGAGGTCACTTCTACTCAAGATGATGGACCTGAAGACATAAGTACAGGCTAAATGGTTTCCATATTTCTTATGTTCTAGGCTTAGAATCCAAGATGCTCACTCGGTTTCCCCTGTCATCATTGTGGAACTAGGCTACTCATCGAATCCAAGAGATTACTTTCAAATTGTGGTAGCCTGCTTGTCCTAAGTTTAAACAATTTCCCCCCAACTCTTTGATGTCACAGCTTCCCAACACAGCTCTCGTGTTTAAATACCCCCCCCCCCCCCCCCTGCAATATACAAATGGCAAGAGCCCAGTTGCCCCCACGTTTAAGAATGTATGCTGTTTAAACATCTGTGGTGTGATATGATTGAAAAACTGCTTCTTTATTTAAACAGATGCCACACCAAGGTGAGAGAGCAACACTGAAGCTGCCCCTGCACTGCCATAGATGCATTCTCCCTCCCCCCTCTTCCCCACTCTTCCCTCCTCTTCCCCCCTCTTCACCCCTCTCCCTCTTCTTCCCCCATCCACCCCTCACCTTTCCCATCTCCCCTTCCCACTTCCACTTTCCCCTTGCCCTTCCCCCTCCCATATCCTCTTCCCTTGTCCTTCCCCCTCCCATATCCCCTTCCCTTGCCCTTCCCTCTCCCCTCCTATCTCCCATCTCTTGTTTCCCCTTCTCCCATCTCTCCTCCCCTTCCTTTTCATTCCCCTCCACTTCCCTCCTCCTCCCATCTACATTCCCTCTCTCCTCCTCCTCCTCCTCCTCCTATCTGCCACGTCCCACCTCCCACCCCCCTCTTCCCTCTTCCATTTCCCATTTCCCTTTCTCCCATCTCTCCTCCCCTTCCTCTCCTTCTTCCCCTCCCTTTCCCTCTGCTTCCCTCCCATCTCCATCCCACATCTCCCCCTTTCCCTCACTCCACATGTAGTCATAGACTGCAGGCATTCACAACCAAGCTTAGAACACAAGATCCCACATATCCTATGTTATAAATAGTAGGAAATTCGAAAATCCATTATAGTAGTTCTGATTTCCAGCGCTAGTATGTTGTCTGTGATGACGCATTAGTCACTCACACAACTCCTCTGACATCACAGTCTACATGACCTAAGTTAAATCGTTGGGGTAATTTTCACAGTGCACTAAGCATGCACATGTTTAGGTCATATTGAAAATGGTGGGAAATTTGGAAATAGTGGTAAGTTTAAAATGAGGGCAGTTATGCAATGGCCCACATGTACAACACATAACCATCACCCTGCGCTGTTTAAACATGGTGGGAAATTCAAAAATTCAAGCACATTTGTTTTCTGGGAAAGCTTGTGAAATAGCTCTCGATCTGGTAGTTTCAGGTAAAGAATTATGTTTTTTTTTTAAAATTCACAACCTAAAAATTAATCTCTGATGGGAAGCAGCTTGTACACAAAAACTAGTAGTATTTGTTCAGGGCCAACTCTCACAGATGTGTCAAAACATGTGAACAAATATTTACTGGGTGTATACCATCTAAAGTTAAGAAAAAATGATGTTTATACTAATTTAAAAGTTGATTTACGACCAACAAACTCGTTACAGACACAGGTGCTGAAATTAACGCTATCGTATAATGGACTGTTTGAACGCCTAGTTCTGCACAGCATTTTGAGACGAAAAATCTTTGCTATCATCAGCAACAGAGCGCAGGCCCATCTGGTGGATGCATGCTGCAATTTGCATCTGAGACCACAACAGGTAAGCTGATGGGAAAGTCATGCGACTCTGTCATGCATCACTGTGCATATGAGAGTGCAAGTGTAATGGCGCCTCAGCCGCCCTGTCTACTGAACTAGTGAGTTACTATGCAGCCAGCTGCTGCTTGCAGCAGAGCGCACTCACCATATATGCAAACCTATGCATCCCTCTAAGATGCCCAGTCGCGCTACACGTCATTATAGATTAACTCAAATAGCTGTACTGCAATGAACACACACTTTTTATTTGTGGTTGCACTGTTAGCTAAATAAAACTGATTTTTGCTTTAGGCAGACACTGGTGTGATAAAAAAGTTACGTTGTGGTCTGAAACAACCAGATGCTGCTGTCATTTTGCCTGCAGAGTATAGGATGAGTCTGAGGTATTTGAAGTCTTTAGTTGACTAATGTTTAAACAATAGAGTTCAGTGAGTTATATTGGGCAACAAATGTATATCTTTATATACATAAAAGACCTAGCAGGTAAGGTCACAAGCACTATAAGGTTGTTCAGGAAGGACGCTGTTTTGTAAAGGAAATTATCAAAAAATGGTTCAAATGGCTCTGAGCACTATGGGACTTAACATCTGAGGTCATCAGTCCCCTAGAATTTAGAACTACTTAAACTTAACCAACCTAAGGACATCACACACATCCATGCCCGAGGCAGGATTCGAACCTGCGACCGTAGCGGTCGCGCGGTTCCGGACTGAAGCGCCTAGAACCGCTCGGCCAAGGAAATTATCATCGTTGGATAATCATAAGGAACTGCGGAATCTTGAGGACAATATTTCGTATGGGTATAATGTATGATGCAAGGAAATTGCGTACAAGGCATTAGTGCCACCTAATCTGGAGTATTGGTCCAGTGTTTTGGACCCTTGGGAACGTGAATGTAAATGCATCTGTAAAGAAAATTGCATACAGGTTGCTAGTGCCACAAATTCTGGAGTATTTTTTAAGTTTTTGGAGCTTTATGAAGAAGGCGTGACAACAGACTTCGAATTCAGAGAAACATACCTAGGATCTTAACAGGTCGATGCAACCCCCATACGAAAGGGTAACAGAAATGCTCCAGGAACTTCAGTAGGATTCCTTGGAAGACTAACGATGTAATTCTCGCGATACTGTGTTGGTGCAAGTGGTACGAACTTCAGAATGGAGGCAGAGAACTCACAAAACCAGCTATTATCGACATGCATCTCACTGGCCAATGTGACGAAAGCGAGCTCCTTAGCGGAAATAGACAAGTACAAGGCACCAGTGTCTGAAGTCTAAACTTAACATTATGCTGCAGAAATTGGACTAGCACCAGGGACAAGAAAAGAACAGTACACTAGCTCATCCTGCCTCTCTTTCACAATAACTGTCAAGCAAAAGGCTAGATAAATGTGCACTTAGTACTGACAGACTCGACCTATTTTCATCATTGTAAATTAATCATTCACTCAAAATCGCCACAGCCGTGAAGCCAAACGACTCAGTTCATGCCCATGTGACTTGCAAGTATACCAGATGTGACAGAGAAATAGCAAAGTTCTCATCCCCCATTCATTTCTTCATTTGGCAGACTCTAACATCAATAGGGAGTGCAACTTGATTTGTCAACGGCTTTGTTACTGTAAACTACGCTGAAGAGCCAAAGGAACTGGTACACCTGCCTAATATCGTGTAGGACCCCCGCGGGCACGCGGAAGTGCCGCAACACGACGTGGCGTGGACTCGACTAATGTTTCAATAGTGCTGGAGGGAACTGACACCATGAATCCCGCAGAGCTGTTCATAAATCCGTAAGAGTACGAGGCGGTGGATATCTCTTCTGAACTGCACGTTGCAAGGCACCCCAGATATGCTCAATAATGTTCATGTCTGGGTTCTTTGGTGGCCAGCGAAAATGTTTAAACTTTGAAGAATGTTCCTGGAGCCACTCTGTAGCAATTCTGGAACTGTGGGGTGTCACATGTCCTGCTGGAATTGTCCAAGTCTGTTGAAATGTACGATAGACACGAATAGATGCAGGTGATCAGGTGATCAGACAGGATGCTTACGTACGTGTCACCTGTCAGAGTCGTATGTAGACGTATCAGGGATCCCATATCACTCCAACTGCACGCGCCCCACACCATTACAGAGCCTCCACTAGCTTCAATAGTCCTCTGCTGACATGGATTCATGACGTTGTCTCCATATGAGTACACGTCCATCCGCTCGATACAATTTGAAACTAAACTCATCCTACCAGGCAACATGCTTCCAGTCATCAACAGTCCAACGTCGGTGTTTGCGGGACCAGGCGAGGCGTAAATCTTTGTGTCGTCCAGTCATCAAAGGTATGCGAGTGGGCCTTCGGTTCTGAAAGCCCATATTGATGACGTTTCTTTGAATGGTTCGCACGCTGACATTTGTTGTTGGCCCAGCATTGAAATCTGCAGCAATTTGTGGAAGGGTTGCACTTCTGTCACGTTGGACGATTCTCTTTAGTCGTCGTTGTACCATTCGTGAAGGATCTTTTTCTGGCTACAAAAATGTCATGTCGGAGATTTGATGTTTTATCGGATTCCTGAACTCCACTGTACACTCGTGACATGGTCGTACGGGAAAATCCCCACTTTATCGCTACCTCGGAGAAGCTGTAACCCACCACTCGTGTGCCGACTATAACACCACTTTCAAACTCACTTAAATCTTGATAACCTACCATTGTAGAAGCAGTAACCGTTCTAACAACTGCGACAGACTCTTGTCTTATAAAGGCATTGCCGACCGCAGCGCCGTATTCTGCCTATTTACGTGTCTCTGTATTTGAATACGCATGCCTATACCAGTTTCTTTGGCGCTTCAGTTTATGTATACCCTCGAACACCTATACTATGATTCTGACCTTGGTAGAAGACAACACAGTTCTTTATAGTGGGCCGTGAATGTCCCACTTCTCAGTATACATGCAAATGGCCTAGCAGGCGAACACCGTTGTCAGTACTTTAAGAACGTTGTGTGTTTACAATGGAAGTATTGTGGCCATTCTTACTTCCATTGTGAACGTTCTTTACGAAGCTAAATTGTCTAGAAAGCGTGTTAACATTTCGAGCAGCTTGTGTGATTCCGAAAATAATCGTGTAAGATTGACCTTCTTAGGTAACTTCTCCTATAATCTAGTTAGACTGTTCTGAGGCATGGACATGCGAGTAGTTTTTTCTGCAAGTACCAGTATTCAGTATAAGTACATACGTAATGAGTAGCCACGCAGGGATAAATATCTAAATTCAGGTGTTTCCCTGCTCCAACGGCAATGGTTGTCAAACAATGTATTTTGATCAAACTGACTTTTAAGCCAGGTTTCATGAACATCTGTTTAACAAGAAAGGCCAAGTCAAACACAACTTGGCTTTTGTAGAACATCTTAAAGCCGGTGGCCATCCGGCCCCTACGCTACAGAATTTAAAAATCCTCCATTGCGCCCATAAAGGCAAAAAAAAAAAAAAAAAAAGAAATGTGAATATTTCGGAAGTAACAGAAGCAGCCAAACACGCAGAAAAAACAGACAGAAGATCATTAAACGATCAACTGGCTGGAAAAACTCAAATGTACTTTGATACTATGAGATCATTATTTTTGTGTTAAGTAGTTAACGCCTGGGTATCAAGTCCACTGGTTTGTTATTTATATACGTTCATACGAGGGTCAGTCCAAAAGAAATGCACACTATTTTTCTTTAAATCTATCTTTTATTCTACATGTCTGAAAGTTTTACAGTGTGTAGATACATCCTTTAGGAACAATATTTTCATTTCTCCGCATAATTTCTATCGCTCTCAACTGCCTTACGCCACCTTGGGATCAGCGCCTCTATACCCCCACGGTAAAATTCTGGACCAACCTGTTGGAGTCACTGTTTGGCAGCGTCCACATGGGAGTCATCATATTCAAACCTTGTTCCACGAAGAGAGTCTTTCAGTTTCCCAAAGAGATGATAGTCACATGGAGCCAGGTCAAGACTGTAAGGCGGGTGTTTCAGTGTCCATCCGAGTTTTGTGATCTCTTCCATGGTTTTTTGGCTGACACGTGGCCGTACATTGTCGTGCAACAGCAAAACATCCTGCTTTTGCCGATGTGGTCGAACACTACTCAGTCGAGCTTGAAGTTTCTTCAGTGTCGTCACATGTGCATCAGAATTTATGGTAGTTCCACTTGGCATGATGTCCACAAGCAAGAGTCCTTCGGAATCGAAAAACACTGTAGCCATAACTTATCCAGCACAAGGTGTGGTTTTGAATTTTTCTTTCTTTGGTGAATTTGCATGATGCCACTCCATTGATTGCCTCTTCGTCTCTGGTGAAAAATGATGGAGCCATGTTTCATCACCTGTCACAATTCTTCCAAGAAATTCGTCTCCACCATACTCGTACTGTTCCAAAAGTTCGCTGCATACTGTTTTTTTTTTTTTGTTTCTTTGTGAGCCACTGTCAAGATCCTGGGAACCCACCTGGCACAAACCTTTTTTAACGCCGACACTTTCAGTATTCTGCAAACACTTCCTTCCCCTATCCCAACGCAGCGTGAAAATTCGTTCACTGTGATGCGTCTGTCAGCCGTCACCAATTCGTTAACTCTCTGCACATTGTCTGGAGTGTGTGCAGTATGAGGCCTGCCATTGCGAGGACAAAAAAGTGGTTCAAATGGCTCTGAGCACTATGGGACTTAACAGCTGAGGTCATCAGTCCCCTAGAACTTAGAAATACTTAAACCTAACTAACCTAAGGGCATCACACACATCCATGCCCGAGGCACGATTCGAACCTGCGACCGTAGCGGTCGCGCAGTACCAGACTGAAGCGCCTAGAACTGCTCGGCCACTGACAGGACAATCCTCAATATTGCCGTCCCGCTTTCATCACGTAACCTGCTTGCCCACCGACTAACTGTACTGCGATCGACAGCAGTATCCAACGTGCGACCGTAACAGTCGCGCGGTTCCGGACTGAAGCGCCTAGAAGCTCTTTGGCACCGCGGCCGGCCCTGGGTTTGCCAGACACATAACATCCACAGATCGGATATCCCCCTGAGTTTTATAATGTGAGTTAATAAAACTCAGATCTTTCTCCACTCAGGAGGGACTCAGTTCAATCCACAAAAACTCATAAAGAGCACTTCAACAAGTCACAAACAAACATCTTTGTCACTGTATTGGAACAAACATAGTATTCTAATTGCATATTAAAACTTTAAACCTAAACGATTCTTTCTCACCATGGTCCTACTTAACATACGGCTACTTTTAGCCGGCCAATGTGGCCGTGCGGTTCTAGGCGCTTCAGTCTGGAACCGCGTGGCCGCTACGGTCGCAGGTTCGAATCCTGCCTCGGGCATGGATGTGTGTGATGTCCTAAGGTTAGTTAGGTTTAAGTAGTTCTAAGTTCTAGGGACTGATGGCCACAGATGTTAAGTCCCATAGTGCTGAGAGCCATTTGAACCATTTTTTTGGCTACTTTTACTCTTTGCTGTTTGCTTGGTTGTGCCTTGAATTAGCCGGTCTAATTTCTACTCCGGGTGGCGCACCAGCTGCGTTTCCATAGCCACCCTGTTCACCATGATATCGACTCTGGTTCCCATAGCTATTTCGTCCATGATCGTGCCCACGTCCTCATCCATTGCTGTTGTTTCTCCTGTTTTCTTGTCCATTGCCGATCATTATTCTGGTCATGCCGCGTTGACCAGTCACGCCGTTGATTCCTACTTCGTCCGCGACTGCGGTCGCGCTGCCGTGCCCCGTAATGCCTTGCGCCTGATTAGGTGGGCATTCACCCGTATCGTATTCCAACTCCTGAAGTAATGTTCTAAAGGCTTCCATGTCATCCTTGCATCTTTCCGCAAGAAAGATGTGGCGCAAATGCATCGTCAGTTTTGTGATGCATATTCGAATTAACTCCGCGGGTCCGTACTGGTCATAAAGGAACTGATTGGACTGCAGCATGTGGTCAAATAAACGTGCAGGACTGCCGAAACTGGACTTATTTAAGTTTGGCAGCATAATTATGCTGTGCTTCACCCTATCCTGTGCCGCTTCCGACCAATAAGCGGACAGAAACGCTTGTTGAAACTGTCTAGTTGAGTTGCAATGTCGCGTTGCTTATTGCCGGTTCGCCTTCTAGGTACCTACACATGTATTCAGTCTTATGGGAACTTCCCCAGTCGGGGGGAAGGCAAAATTGAAATTGTTCTAGCCATGCCCTTGGGTGTACCCCTTTTGGAGAATTCCTAAATATTTCGAATTTCCTCACCGTTAAGAAGTGTTTAAAGTCAAACCGCCGCATTTCCTCCCGGGGAGACGGCTCCTGAAAGCTCCTACCTCTGCCCGCATCTCGTGGTCGTGCGGTAGCGTTCTCGCTTCTCACGCCCGGGTTCCTGGGTTCGATTCCCGGCGGGGTCAGGGATTTTCTCTGCCTCGTGATGGCTGGGTGTTGTATGATGTCCTTAGGTTAGTTAGGTTTAAGTAGTTCTAAGTTCTAGGGGACTGATGACCATAGATGTTAAGTCCCATAGTGCTCAGAGCCATTTGAAGTTCCTACCTCTTCCTTGTCTGCCCCTCAAAAACATTCTTCCCTGTCGTCATATTCCTCATCGTGGCTGGAGGCCCTATCTGCACTGTCCGGACGATTCTTTTTAGTGCTGATGCTGACTTCTGTGTCACACCCAAGCCGGCTTTCCATATGGGCCACGCGTTCTTGCAGTTCGCCTGAGACATTTCCGTGCCGCCTGTCTACCTCGAACTGTCCCTTTTGAAATTATAATAGCGTACGTACCTCTTCGGTCTCTGCAACCGCTGCCAGTGTTGTCTTGGCATCGCATTCTGCGATCGTAATCGTCCCTACGATATCCGCTAATTTAGCGATCTCATCTCGTATTTGTTTATTTTCGTCCGCCCCAGTCTGCTTCAGCTGTTCCATCTCCTGTTCAAGGACGAGAATAGCTTGTCTATTGTCTGTCACCTCCTTGCTAATGGATTCGGGACAATGCGTCCCAGCATCCTCAACCCTAGACAACACCTTTGGCTGGTCACGTCGGTATTCAGTTTCTAGCGCGTGGAATTTCCAGTGCAGCTGTCCTTCTTTCTCTTTCACGTCTTCGTCGTGGCTCAGCTTACCCGGTTCTAAAGCGCCCAGACGTTATTCGATTTGTTCGAATTTACTCCCTATTTCTATCATAATATCCTTTTTTATCTCAACTTCCAGATTTTTTAGTTCTTGTGAGACATTATCCGACAGTTCCCGCATCGACTTGTCGGAAGAATCTTTATTTTTTCGCAATAACTTTTGTACTTCTTCTTCCTGCTGCGTCAGTTTCTCGCCTACTTCTCACATCGAGACTATCATGATCTCTGCCAAATCGATTTGGTTGCTTGAAGGAAAACTAATTTCTGGCTCGGCTGTGACGCCGTTCGTAAGGTTTTGATTTTCAGTCTTGGCTGGAGGAGCCCTACGCGCATTTTCTAAGTTTAGAATCGTGGCAGCAAAGCTGAAATCTGGTTCAATAAATTGTTCGTTCGCTCTTATAACATATGAAGTACTTCCCATTGCATTTATAGATCCTTCCGATGCGTCAATGTCGGAAGCTAAATCATCCTCCTGTTCGATGTTATTTAAGTTGTTGCGTCGTGTACTCTTTTCATTGGTTACGCGTCTCCATTTTCTCTACTCACACCCGCTACGCGAAACGCTAATTACAATATATATATATCCTCCAAAAATCACGGAAGTCACACGAAACTTACTCTTCTAACACAGCCTAGTACGCAATTTGTCTCACGCAAAGAAAATATTTAATTATCCCCAGTCCAGTCAGTGCAATTTACAAGCAAAGTACATACATACAAAACATGCAATTGTAGGGAAAAAACAACACAACCACGCCGCTCAACAACGTCGTGAGTCTTTCTAAACGTTGCTCAGAAACAACGCAGAAGTTTTTTGAGCGCTGAAAAAAAATTAGATTAGTACATCCTACACAATCCACCGATCAGCAATTCCTAGGTCTAGCGGAATCAAAAAGCAGGGTCGCCATGTATAATGAGCTTAGTGTTTTTAAAACCTTCCGAACCTAGGGTGGAAAGTGTGCGTGGGTGACTGACAAATATTTACTACTGTTAATTTTTAAATCTATGGAATAAACACCCACACTATCGGCTCATTTTTTAAATAATTTTATTATTTTAAGTAATTAGATGATAGGGAAAATTATATTAAAGAAAAGTAAAGTAAATTTAAACTTTGATATTTATTTTAAAATTCATCAGTGTTCAATAAAACGTATAACACATGCTAAGTCTGCCTCAAAGCTGGTGCCTTATTTACTGTTGCGAATTAATTAAGAAAAGTGTTACTCAGAGGGGGTTCAATTAGCATAAAACGTGATTTTCAAAGAGTAGGAAACAGGATGGGATACCGCATTGAAACAAGCACACAAAGATAGTTCAAGGGTACACAAAAAAAAAAGACACTGGACCATCACCAATCCATTCTATTTAAGCAAAGAAATTCCGCTCCTGGCGTAGTCGTGTTCCCATTGGATAACCACAGACTGGTATTGGGAGATTAGAGAAAGATCACGTGTTTCGATATATACACAATCTTTATAGAAATTGTGAAATAGGAAAACCGCTCGCGATAGCGATTAATTAAGTTTGAATACGCGAAATATTATGCAGAGAGTAGCTGAGGGCTAGGTTTGTTACTACAGCACATGTTCCACGTGCACAAGTACATTTACAGAAAATGTGTAATTACACAACGATTTTAATGACGAAATCAAATGCAAACACATTAGTTACAAAAGAAACTTCCGAATTGCATTAATAACGGCATAGTATTGACCTGATGGCTCAAACAATTTTACGATTATGTGGTACTGCTACTACAAAGCACACACCACGTGGGTTGAGCACAAAGAGAAATTATTAATTTCAAGAATGTCAACGAGAGAAAACACCTATACGCACATTCACACTAAAGAGCGATTATTTTAGTCAGAATTACGATCCATGACAACGTGCTTCCACTCTCCTTTATTGCAGAGGAAACAAAGCAACTACCGCAACACACTCTGAAACCAACACTGAAATCGCACTGCATCTAGATTTAAAATATAAAAAAACATTTTGATAAAGATCTGTAAGGAAAATAATTAATATTTCAGTTAGGCTGAAAACGTAAGAATTTCATTGCCCTTCAGACTCGCCAAACACGCGCTTACCCGGAGATGTTACCACTTGAGAAACTGCCCTCCGTCTGACTAGCGTGGGCCCCGTCCGAGGGTGTCCCACAGATACAATAGGAAGTTACCAGACAGGTAGCTTCCTTTACCAACCTGACAAGGGACGAACAGAGCCACACCAAGGAGACAAACCTCTTTGCCTGAGAAATCGTATGTACCTACTCAGTCGTTATTCCTACTGTTCTCTAGCAGACAGAACTTCTCTGTTACCACCGAGCATGCAGCTACAAATACTCACACTCATTCATCCGTTCACACCAGAAGGGAAGGAGATGACAATATCTTAAGACATCGTATTCACTTCGTAAAGGAGGCGTATGTGGGTTTCATAGGAAACTGTATGATAAGAATTACATATAAAAATGTGTTTGAAAGAGTTGTATGACAAGTTGTTCTTGTTTATATGTGAATATAACATATTCCACTGCTCATTCTCCTCCCAGATAAATTTAGAAATACCACAGTAAATTTAGAGGTGCAAATGTATGACGGAAACAACAATAAATCGAAGAAAATACATGAAAGGAATCTAACAGAGACCTTTCAAGACCAAGTTCAGTGCATATATTTGGTGTATCCAAGCATCACTGGCCTCTGTGGATTGTACATTGTTTTGTGGATCACTGTAGACAGACTCAGTTTGTGGTAAGCACGTTGAGTGCTCTTTGATGATGTTGTTAGGTACGTGTTGGAACATAAAGTTCATGACGACGATGACGAGGAAGAGGAGGAGGAGGAGGAGGAGGAGGAGGAGGTGTTAGACAAGTGTATGTCAGCGCAGCAAGCATGTATGTGTTACATCTAAGTTTTCCAGTATTACCTTGAGAGGTGGCATGCCTTTAGATTCACACAGTGACTTGCCCCCTCTCATATTTATATCTTACTCTGAGTAATTCGATTTGGGGAAGTATGGCCAAGTATTATCATCACAAGGCTAGTATTGAGAACTCAGAACATATGAATATTTTCCTCTCTAATTGCATGTAGTGAAAAGTTGCTATTGCTTCACACGTGGACTTCCCACACAGCATCTCTCATCACCCGGGTGGTCCGGTGACAGGTGGGTAGTGCTGATCTTGAAAGGGTTATGCTGACGGGTGTGAGAGAGTCGAGTGGATGCTTTCCAGATGCCGACATTGTCATAAGAGCGGGGACGACACGCCCACAGGGGCCTGAAGGAGCGGGGCTAGAGATTCTGTTACTTCGCTGAAACTTGGTGAAAACACATTCTGACGGGCTACTAGCGAGGCGTGGGAATGACTTGTGTTCCCAGGCAGTCTTGGCCGGCAAATTTCCGCGTTTTCTGCAAATTCATAACTGTGATTGGCTTGCTCAGGGGATAGCTCCGTGACGTAGCAAAATCGGCACAGAAATTGGTGCCAAGTATCTCCATTGGTGGAATAGTAGTGCTTCGGCAATAGAGTGGAATTTCTGCCTGTTTTCGAGTTGCTGATTGGAACGTTTAACCATGGCCACTGTGGTGGGGGTGGGAATGTTCTGTGTTCGGCTGGTACAGGTGTTCTTGAGGGAGTCGTCTCTCGCCTTTCGGTCGGAGTACGTTACAAGACTGAAATCTCGCTGCTCTGGACAGCCTGCCTTCCGTTGGCTGTCTGATATACTTTCATTTAATTGTAACTGTATGACAAAGTTGCTGAAGTTTCGACTTCAACGTAACTTTCCGAGTACAGTTGGCAATTGAGCATTCTGCGTACAAGCGGCCTATGTTGTCCGTCTTGAGCAGTTTTGGGTAAAGTTGACTGTATCGGAGTTATTGTGTGACTTTGCTTGTTAAAAATCAATCACTGTACCGTCAGTGATTGTGTAGCGAGCCTTCTTCGTCTCCCTCAGAGGCGCATTTGTGTTGCTAGGAAGTCTTTAGTCTGGAACAACCAGACCAGGATAATTTTTTTTGGGCTATACTCGCAACATTATCATCACCACGACGGGACATCAATGCAACCAGCCATCGCCTCCGGTATGCCAGATCGTGTCCTTGCAGTTAAGAAGACAGTTTGGTAATATATGTCCGCACCACCGGCAGATTATCGAATTTAGCTCTGTGACAATCAGTGCTCAGCAGAGGGCGCCTGTTCCCGTCTTTTCTAACGTGTTTCTGTCTTGGGTGTTCATTGTCTGAGTTCTCACTACTGTAGCAGCAATTAATGTTGGGTTGGCTGGGTGTTTCTCTTAAGATCTGAGTTGCAAGGAATTGGCTCCACATACCACTTGGTCATAAATGTCACATCTAGTTTATGGTCAAGTTCACCTTCACAGCATTTATTTGAGTATCCAGTTTGACGTATTGTAAATGTTTCATGTGTTCTGTTTATTATTTTGAGTTTAGTCATAATAAATCAAATTGTTATTTTGGATAGAACTTTCATTCTGTTGATCGGTAGAACAACCCTTTCATTTCTCACTGTGTTAATGAAACTTTCCTTTATCAAATTAATTTCTATCAAATTAAATTATTGCAGGTGCCAAAGTCTTTTCTACTCCACTTGCAGGGTCGATTACAGTCAGTTCGCGTTTCTACTTAATCCATGTGCAACAGCAAAAGTCGGAGCTAGAAAAGGGGGGCTTAGAGCATCATTTTCATATGAAGATTCTAGAAGAATTTAGTGTTAAATACACTGCTAGCCCCGGCACCTCACAACCTCTGTAAATGGAAATTCCATGCAAGTGGAGTTTACAGATGATATAGCTAATTCTATTGGTGCTCCACTTGGTTCAAATACAATACAAGCTGAAGTTAAAGAATATAAAAGGAAATTATTTGGAAAATATTTGCAGAGTGATGAATGGGGTTGATGTTGAAAAAAAAAGCAAAACAGAATGTTAATTTTTTAACAATAGTTGTTTATTTTCTATGGTCAGCAAAGTACAGGAATATTAACAATGTATAAAAGTTGTATTACAATATATAATAATAAATAATATTTTTACAAGTTGCGATAGTTTTTATTCCTTTGTACACATATTCCACAAGACTTGACAGTTCAACTGTTGCCATGTCAGAGGGTGAGAGAGACGGAACAGTTCATATAGTTCATATATGTTGTATGGTTCACCTGCACATACTTAATATTTTTGAGCAATCATATTTCACACACATTTTGTCTCTTCTGTTTTAGTACGATAGTTTTGGCCTGTACCGAATGGACACACGTCTGCATTCATCTCCTGAAATGACATCGTTGTGCAGTTCAACATAAGCCGTGAGAGACATCGTCATCTGGATTGAGTTAGCTAACTCTAAATACATCACATAGGAGGAAAGGCTAGCATCGTTCAATGACTGGTCGTTAGCCATTGAGCAGCGTCCAGACAAACTGAGTGAAGCTGGATTCTTTTATACTGGTAACAGAGATTAAACCGTTTGCGTCCATTATGGCGGAGGCTTGAAAGGTTGGGAGGAAACACATAATCCATGGGCTGAACATGCTCTGTGGTTTTCCAAATGTTTACTTGTGGCTCATGTGAAGGGTAAAGATTTTATGGCTATTATACGTCAGAGCAGAGACTTCTTAATTACAGCAAAAGATGCAGCTAATATTAAATTCACTCAAAATCTTCAGTAAGCTGTTACGGCTCTTAGCCCTAAAGCATGAAGTGCATTGTCGTCTGAACGTCATGTGGTGATGAGGGTTATCGATAACTTTCGTGTGTGTGACATTTTCTTCTTCAAAGAGATGGAAGAGCTAGTTCTATTCAGGCAAATTGCTGTTTGCGCTATAAGTGCGCCTTCCGTTCCCTGACGTGCTGTGTAATCCTATTTTAGCTACAGTTAGAGAACTTTTTCGTAATAACTTCAGTGTCAGTACCATTATTTTCATTCGTCATTTTGCCTCAATTTGGTACAGGCTACAAGTATGGTACGAAATTAGTTTAACGTGTAACTTTTGACTGAACACAGAATGTCAGTTGTGTTCACAAAGATCTACTTTCACAGGTTTTCCGACACACAGGTCATATATCCACTGCATAATAGGTGTAAAAGCACAAGATTACACCCTGACAGAGGGGGGGCGGGGGGGGGGGGGGGGGGGGGGGAAAGAGAGAGAGAGAGAGAGACAGAGAGAGAGAGATTTTACAGTCCAATTTGTTGCTGTGTCGAAGAGACTTAGCACATTTTACATGAGCTGAAACTTAACAGTCCAACTATTTCAATGTCTGAAAGAGAGACTTATCAGTTCACACAATTTCACTTGGTGTTACGATGTTAGAGAGACTTTGCAGTTCATGCACTTTGGGCTCTTGTTGGATTAAGCAGTTTATTATTACACTGCACAATACAATTGAAGGCTCACTTTTTCGAAACCCTGTAACAGTCTCACACTGCGACGAATAAGTTTGAAATTTGGCTCAACGGTGCCTACAGCCTTCCTCAATAATGGTGCAAAAGCGCGGCGCCCTATGACGTCACCCTCGCGGTTCGACGACGCTTCAAACAGCAAGGTACCGACACATTAAAAAAGGCCAGAGCTCAGAAGTTCATGTAAGGTGTAGGGTAGCTTAATGATGTCACATTGGCACCAAAATCCAACACAGTTCTGCTCAACCCCACCTTGGACGCTTCACACTCTCTCTTACCTTCCTTTTGATGCTTCCGCGATGGAGGTTAGAACAACGACACCCAGCGTTGAAATCAGGCGATTTTCTTGTGGGTGGCCTAGGAAAAGATTTCAGACCCACCGCCGCTCGGAATCGACGCGAAAAGATCTCATGGGGCGGCATAAAGGGCGTTAGTGACACCACCTCTTTCCTCTGGGCGTTGATTACCGCACATTTAGCGTTCGAAAACGACATTTCCCAGTGCGTTGAGTAGCACGACGACGTCCTTGAGAATCTCTGATGCTGCTGACATCCTCGAAATTGTCAACCCCTCTCTAAGGACACTGTGGGGCTGCATCCCCATGAAACGTGATCGCTACCCTTTACAGTGCAACACGACCGCAAATTTTGCTCTCATGTACAGGTTTGAAGCACCAGGGACCATTCAAAATCATTCGACGAAATTTGAACGTGATCCGAAGCAGCAAAGGGCACTTACAATTTTTCAGCCCTCCTGTGCCATGATCACAGATGGTGCGACATTGACACATACGTGAATTGACACATAAGTGAATAAATCGGCAAAGTGTCCCTTTAAGATCACGCCCCCCCCCCCTCCCCCCCATTCAGTAGTACCCTCGGGGACAGCCGTCCACATACACAGAGAATTTAAAAACTGTGCATTTACAGAGCAATCCTGCAAAGTAGCTCTACACTCCTGCAGGCAGACAATCCCTTGACACAGACCTCGGAAGATCCAATGGGCCGACCGACCGCCGTATCGTCCTCAACCTCTAGGTATCACTGGATGCAGATATGGAGGGGCTTGTGGTCAGCACATTGTTCTCCCAGTCGTTGTCAGCTTTTGTGGTTGGGGCCGCTACTTCCCAATCAAGTAGCTGTTCAATTGGCCTCACAATGGCTGAGTGCATCCCACTTGCCAACAGTAATTGGCACATCCCGATGGTCACCCATCCGAGTTCTAGTCAAGCCCAACTGCGCTCAACTTCGGTGATGTGACGGGAACCTGTGTTACTACTGCAGCAAAGCCATTGGCTCCACGACAACCAGAAGCCCAAAAATAATTAGCTGCAACAATAAAGCACCTGAATATTAGGCTAAGTTACAAAATACACTTCAGTAAACCACTTGATACTAAGAATGTAAAATTGGAAAAAAATATAGAAATAAAGGAATACAAAAAAAAATGGTTCAAATGGCTCTGAGCACTATGGGACTTTAACATCTGTGGTCATCAGTCCCCTAGAACTTAGAACTACTTAAACCTAACTAACTTAAGGACATCACACACACCCATGCCCGAAGAAGGATTCTAACCTGCGACCGTAGCGGTCGGAGGCACGATTCGAACCTGCGACCGTGGCGGTCGCGTGGTATCAGACTGAAGCGCCTAGAACTGCACGGCCACTTCGGCCGGCCAAAGGAATACAAAATGTGGGATTGTAAATAGGACAATATCAGCTACATATCACACAACAAAAAGCACAGCTCGTAAGATAAGGTAGGAGGGTCATTCCAGAAGAACTGTACACTATTTTTGCAAAAATACAGTTTTCATTCTGCATGTTTGAAAGTTTTACAGTGTGTAGATACATCCATCCCGCTTGTTTTCACACTTAGTTCAACCTGTTCCCGTGAGTAGCGCCGTCACATCATGTCTTCAAGATGGCTGCCACATGTGACGTTCGTCTGAAGCAACGTGCTGTCATAGAATTCCTGTGCTGTGAAAACGAGACAGTGGGAAACATCCACAACAGGTTGAAAAAGGTGTATGGAGATGCTGCTGTCGATCGCAGTACAGTTAGTCGGTGGGCAATCAGGTTACGTGATGAAAGCGGGTACGGCAATATTGAGGATTGTCCTCACTGTGGCAAGGCGGTTCTAGACGCTGCAGTCTGGTACCGCGCGACCGCTACGGTCGCAGGTTTGAATCGTGCCTCGGGCATGGATGTGTGTGACGTCCTTAGGTTAGTTAGGTTTAAGTAGTTCTAAGTTCTAGGGGACTGATGACCTCAGATGTTGAGACCCATAGTGCTCAGAGCCATTTGAACC
Organism: Schistocerca serialis cubense; assembly: GCF_023864345.2. NCBI lineage: Eukaryota > Metazoa > Arthropoda > Insecta > Orthoptera > Acrididae > Schistocerca > Schistocerca serialis. Next base: position 698,460,140 of record NC_064640.1, on the reverse strand, counting down.
ATTTGTGAGTGGGTGCCACTGCAAGCGTTGCTGAGCTGGGGGTTCTTAGAGGGAAACTTTGCGGTTTAATTCAAGCATGTGTCAGTGCCACACCTCTTCATGATCACACCATGGGAGGGCATGAAACAGGAGGGCTGAGAAACCATAAGCAGTCTTTGCTGTTTCAAATCACGTTCAAATTTCGTCGAATGATTTTGGATGGTTTCTAGGGGCTGAAACCTGTACAAGAGAGAAAAAGCTGCGGTCGCGTGGTACTCCAGAGGATGTGATCGCGTTCAGTGGAGATTCAGCCCCACAATGTCCTTAGAGAGGAGTTTAAATGTCCGGTGGTCTCAGCAGCGTTTGAGGTTTTCAAAGATCTGGTCCTGTTGCTCATTGCACTGAGAACTGTCGTTTTCGACAGTGAAGTGTGCGGGAATAAACGCCCCAAGGAAAGCAGCGATTTAATTGACGTCCTTTATGCCCCAGAGACCTTTTCGTGTCGATTCTGAGCGGCTGTGTGTGTGAAATACACTCCTGGAAATTGAAATAAGAACACCGTGAATTCATTGTCCCAGGAAGGGGAAACTTTATTGACACATTCCTGGGGTCAGATACATCACATGATCACACAGACAGAACCACAGGCACATAGACACAGGCAACAGAGCATGCACAATGTCGGCACTAGTACAGTGTATATCCACCTTTCGCAGCAATGCAGGCTGCTATTCTCCCATGGAGACGATCGTAGAGATGCTGGATGTAGTCCTGTGGAACGGCTTGCCATGCCATTTCCACCTGGCGCCTCAGTTGGACCAGCGTTCGTGCTGGTCGTGCAGACCGCGTGAGACGACGCTTCATCCAGTCCCAAACATGCTCAATGGGCGACAGATCCGGAGATCTTGCTGGCCAGGGTAGTTGACTTACACCTTCTAGAGCACGTTGGGTGGCACGGGATACATGCGGACGTGCATTGTCCTGTTGGAACAGCAAGTTCCCTTGCCGGTCTAGGAATGGTAGAACGATGGGTTCGATGACGGTTTGGATGTACCGTGCACTATTGAGTGTCCTCTCGACGATCACCAGTGGTGTACGGCCAGTGTAGGAGATCGCTCCCCACACCATGACGCTGGGTGTTGGCCCTGTGTGCCTCGGTCGTATGCAGTCCTGATTGTGGCGCTCACCTGCACGGCGCCAAACACGCATACGACCATCATTGGCACCAAGGCAGAAGCGACTCTCATCGCTGAAGACGACACGTCTCCATTCGTCCCTCCATTCACGCCTGTCGCGACACCACTGGAGGCGGGCTGCACGATGTTGGGGCGTGAGCGGAAGACGGCCTAACGGTGTGCGGGACCGTAGCCCAGCTTCATGTAGACGGTTGCGAATGGTCCTCGCCGATACCCCAGGAGCAACAGTGTCCCTAATTTGCTGGGAAGTGGCGGTGTGGTCCCCTACGGCACTGCGTAGGATCCTACGGTCTTGGCGTGCATCCGTGCGTCACTGCGGTCCGGTCCCAGGTCGACGGGCACGTGCACCTTCCGCCGACCACTGGCGACAACATCGATGTACTGTGGAGACCTCACGCCCCACGTGTTGAGCAATTCGGCGGTACGTCCACCCGGCCTCCCGCATGCCCACTATACGCCCTCGCTCAAAGTCCGTCAACTGCACATGCGGTTCACGTCCACGCTGTCGCGGCATGCTACCAGTGTTAAAGACTGCGATGGAGCTCCGTATGCCACGGCAAACTGGCTGACACTGACGGCGGCGGTGCACAAATGCTGCGCAGCTAGCGCCATCGACGGCCAACACCGCGGTTCCTGGTGTGTCCGCTGTGCCGTGCGTGTGATCATTGCTTGTACAGCCCTCTCGCAGTGTCCGGAGCAAGTATGGTGGGTCTGACACACCGGTGTCAATGTGTTCTTTTTTCCATTTCCAGGAGTGTATTTCCCTCAACCACCCATACGAAAACCGCGTGATTTAAGTGCTGGATATCACCGTTCTGACCTCCATCGTAGAAGTGTCAAAAGAAGGGATAAAATGTGTGTAAGAGGGGCTGCGACGGCCTTCCCATCATGTGACACGACTACAGTGGAATTGGGCAGAATTGTAATAAAGTTTGGTGCCAGTATGATATCATTAACCCACCTTATACGTCACATGAACTTCTGAGCTGTAGCCTTTTTTCCGCGTGTGTCGACGCCTTTCTGTTTGAAGCGTAGTCGAGCGCGAGGGTGACATCGTAGGGTACCACGCTTTTGCACCGTTACAGGGGAAGGATGTAGGCATCTTTGATTCAAATTTCAAACTTACACGTCGCAATGTAAGGCCATTACGGGGCTTAGAAAAAATTATCCTTTAATTGTGTTGTGCAGTGGTGAAGAGACAAAATGTGTGCGGAATTATTGCTGAATACGTTTAGTTGAACTGTACAAAATGTATAAACTCCTAAGTTTCTCTTCTCTCTTTTGCACTGAACCAACTGAAATTTTGAGTTTCATCTCATGTCAAATGTGTAAGTCTCTTTGACATATCAACAATTGGACTGTAAAGTCTCCTTGGCACTGCAATTACATTACTCCCTCTCCAACAGCTGATCTATTAAGTCTTATGCAATATTTTCCAAGTAACTGTTTTTGATGTGCTTGAAATTCATCTTGTATCGCATTCAAACCACTTGAAGCATTAATTGGTTCAACTGGCTCTGCGCACTATGGGACTTAACATCTGAAGTCATCAGTCCCCTAGAACTTAGAACTACTTAAACCTAAGGACATCACACACACCCATGCCCGAGGCAGGATTCGAACCTGCGTCCGTTGCAGTCGCGCGGTTCTGGACTGAAGCTCCTAGAACCGCTCGTCTCTCAGGGGGCTCAGCATTCATTTGCTGGGTACGGGCTTGGCGAATCCGGGGTCCTCGAGCTGTGGACTGGTGTATGCCGCCAGTCTGGTGATACCGTAAGCTCTGGGCATGCTTCAGCGGCCACCGTGTGGCGCAACGGTGGAACGTTGTGTGTCGTAGGGACCGGGGATCTTGGCTTGATTGTCTGGATCGCGAGGACGGTACATACCTCTATAAAAAACCCTTCAATCTTAAGGTGTGCTGCGCGCCGATAAGATGCATGGCTGTTGAGGTGGAACAGTCGCTAGCGGGCAACCTCTGGGGATCCTGCCGCACCTCAGTTGTACAAGGCTTATCCAGGCATGCGGGGCTCTGTCTGGATGGACATAAGTTTCCCTAGCTGCTCGTGGGACGACCATGGATACCACGAATTCTTCCTCTTTTTCTCCTTCTAATTTTTCGCTGGCCAGTGGGGCGGGTGGACCGCTGGTAGGCACTACCACTCAATCAAACAAGAGGGCTAGGTTAGCCAGTCCTCCTGACTCAGGCGTCAGCAAACGTACAGCAGTTCAGAGTAACAGAGCACATACTGACAACCATAATGTGTTTTTAATAATAAAAAGGAAAGAGGGTTCCTTCGAAAAGGTTTCGCCATTCTATATCCAAAAGGGTCTAGAAGGAATAGCTGGAACTTTAAAATCAGTGAAGCATTTACGGAATGGAACACTGCTTGTTGAAACATCAACTTCTCAGCAAGCAGTTAACCTTCAAACAGCTAAAAGCTTGGGGGTGTGGTGTCACCGCCAGACACCACACTTGCTAGGTGGTAGCCTTTAAATCGGCCACGGTCCGTTAGTATACGTCGGACCCGCGTGTCACCACTGTCAGTGATTGCAGACCGAGCGCCGCCACACGGCAGGTCTAGAGAGACGTCCTAGCACTCGCCCCAGTTGTACAGCCGACTTTGCTAGGAAGGGTTCACTGACAAATACGCTCTCATTTGCCGAGACGATAGTTAGCATAGCCTTCAGCTACGTCATTTGCTGCGACCTAGCAAGGCGCCATTACCAGTTTATATTGAGATTGTAATTAATGTATCATCAAGAGCGATGTTCTCCAATTATCGATTAAAGTTAAGTATTCAAGCAACTACGTACTTTATTTACTAGACTCAACTCCTTTAACTGTTCCAGACCTCACGCCAGTCTGCGTGAGCTTAAACGCGTGCATTTCGGCCTCCTCTAGCAACACGGTGTTGGCTCTTCTGCCAACACATCAGGGGGAATACACAATCGATACAGAGCTTCACAGCACCCTGAACTTCAATAAGGGTGTTGTGACCTGTAAGGATCTCGTTGACATTCCTGTAGAAGAATTAAAGAGTGTGTGGGCTCAGGAGGGAATTGTTGACGTTCAGAACATCATGAAAAGGGTGGATGGGAACCTGGTGAAATCTGACTCCTTCGTTCTTACTTTCGATACCCCCAAACTCCCAGAACACGTCAAGGCAGGATTTCTTCACCTAAACGTACGGTCGTATGTCCCAAACCCAATGCGCTGTTTTAAGTGCCAGCGTTTTGGGCATACAACTCTAGGGTGTAAAGGAAAAGCGATGTGTGGCAACTGTAGTAAGGCTGGCCATGACGGAGTTGACTGTTTGTCTCCTGTCAGATGTGTAAACTGTTCTGAAAGCCATCCTGTTTGGAGTAGGGACTGTAGAATCTTCCTAGAGGAACGTAAAATACAAGAAATAAAAACAACTAAGCGTATCCCCTACAGTGAAGCCAAAAAGATCTTTAAGGCCATGCAGCCCCCCACATTCGTTATGTCTTTTGCCTCCATTGTTCAGAAGCCACCTCCAAAAGTCGATGCATCTACACTGACGGAGGTTGTTAGTGTTGGCACGAACACCTGCACATGTCAGTGCACTTGCAAGGCAGCAAGTGTATCAGAGCCTATAGCCCCTCCTCGAACAGCAGAGAAAGGTACAGTAGCTAACATTGACGAGCCCCAGGCATCTCCGATGGCTGAGGCTGTTCCAAAGCCCAGCATGGCCATAAACACCCCAGCTCCAGTTCCAGCAAAGCCCCCTAAACAAAGGAAAGCACACGTCAAGCAGCACCAACAGATTAAATCGGCTGGTAAACCCTCGGATGATGTTAATGTGGTCCCACCACACGCTTCATCAGACTCTTCCCCAGAGCTGATGGAATCTGAGGATATGGGGCAATCATCTCGCCCCAAGACTGAGCCTCCACCTGCTGCAGTCTCCCCATCCCGGCGGAAAGAGAGGCAAAAAATACAACCACTGTGATGGCTCCCATATTACAATGGAACCTGCAAGGGTTCAGGAGACATGTGGAGGAACTCCGGCTACTGATTCAGGATAGACCTATGTGTGTATGTCTGCAAGAGACAAATTTCAGTGAAACGTAGACCCCTGAGCTACGTGGTTATGTCCTCCACAAAAAGGACGACCTGAGTGGACAGAGAGCTCGAGGAGGAGTAGGTATCTTCGTCAACACCGACTACTGCTCCTCGCCTCTCTCCCTCACGACGAATTTACAGGCAGTTGCAATATTAGTACATGTGCATCATATGCTAACAGTATGTTCGCTTTACCTGCCCCCACATGATGTGCTTGACGAAGAGGCTTTCAGTGATCTTCTTACACAGCTCCCCCACCCCTTCATCCTCTGTGGTGATTTTAATGCACACAATATGCTTTGGGGCTTTGTGAGTACATGCCCCAAGGGTAGAGCAATCGAGAGGCTTCTTCTGTCTTCCAGTGCCTATTTGCTAAATACAGGTCAAAGCAGGCATTTTGGCATTGCCACTGGGTCGTTCTCTGCCATTGATCTATCGCTTTGCTCTCCAGCTATCGCCCACACTGCTGAATGGGAAGTGGTTTATGACTTATACGGCAGCGATCACTTCCCCATCTGGATTCACCTGCCACATGCAGTGGAACTGGAAAAGAAACCGCCTCGATGGATGCTCGGTAGAGCCAACTGGGCACCGTATAGTCAGCCCAGTTTGAACATCGGGTCAGTGTCCAGGAATGGGTGGATCATATTACTGAAGTGATCCACCGCACCAGTGAAGTGTCCATCCCACAGTCCATGGGACAACCAAAGTGGCAGCCTGTCCCTTGGTGGAGCAACGAATGACGCTCTGCAATCAGGGCTAGGCGGGCAGCTCTGCGTAGGTTCAAATGCCGGCCAACTGTAGAGAACCTTGCAGTCTTTCGGGTAGCGAGGGCAAAGTGTCGTCGGATTATACGAGAGAGCAAGAGGAGGTCGTGGCAGCAGTTCTTGAACACCATTAATCGTTCTACACGAAGTTCCATTGCATGGGAGACCATCAGGAGGATTTCTGGGAGAGGTGGGAGATGCCCTATGGCTGCTATAATGTGGAATGGTACTCTCCAAACGACCCCAAAAGATATTGCTCAGTCTATGGCGGCTCATTTTGCAGCTATTACTGCAACCGCCAGTCAGAATCCAGCTTTCCAGCCCCACAGAGTGGCTGCTAAGAGGAGCAGTTTTGACTTCCGCTCACCCAATACAGAAGAGTAAAACTGCCCATTTTCCATGTGGGAACTGGATTCTGCATTGTGTGGGGCTCGTGATACATCCCCTGGTCAGGATAGAATCCACTATGGCATGCTGCGGCACCTCACAGGGAGAAATAAAGAAATCCTCCTCCGACTTTTTAATCTTGTTTGGATGTCCGGCCACTTCACCGACTCGTGGCATGAAGCAATTTTAATTCCTCTTTTAAAACCTGGGAAAGACCGCACATGCCCGGGTAGTTACCGTAGTGTTTCCCTCACTAGCTGCGTGGGAAAGACCTTGGAGGCTTTCCTGCTCCAGCATCACCTGCTGGGAATATTTTTTGACATTGAAAAGGCATATGACACTACTTGGAGGCATCTTATCACCAGGCAGCTCCACGAATGGGGTTTTCGTGGATGTCTTCCCAATTTTATTCGGTCCTTCCTGTCGCCACGTTATTTTCGGTACCGGGTTGGAGACGTACTGTCTGGTCGCTTTGAACAAGAGAACGGTGTCCCTCAAGGGAGTGTTTTAAGTGTGACGGTCTTTGTCATTGCAATTAATAGTATTACGTCTGTCGTGAAAAGTCCTGTGCAGTGTTCCTTGTTTGTGGACGATTTCTCTGTATTCTGCTCTTCTTCAAGCCTTGCAACGACGACCTGTCAGTTGCAACTCACTCTGCGACGTTTGGATGAATGGGCACAGAAGAGTGGTTTTAAGTTTTCAACTGATAAGTCAGTGTGTGTTCTTTTTAACCGTTCTCGTTCCATTTTGGACTTGCCTGAGTTGAGGATGAGGGACACCGTTCTGAATTTTAAAGACACAGTGAAGTTTCTGGGCCTCACTTTTGATTCTAAGCTTACGCCGCTGCCACACATTACGGAACGAAAAATCGGTCTCTTAAGGCGCTGTTTATTTTAAAATGTCTTAGTCACTACACATGGGGAGCATACAGGACTTGTCTGCTCCGGTTTTACAGAGCCTTCGTGCTGTCCCGGCTTGATTACGGATGCACAGTCTATGGGCTGTTGGATGTGGTGTACCATGAGGGGATTCGATTGGCCACTGGGGCGTTCAGAACGAGCCCCATACTGAGCCTCTGTGCAGAGGCAGGTGAACCACCACTTCAGCTCCGGCGGCGTCTGCTGATGGTCCGCCAGGCCTGTAAAACATATCCACACCATATACACCTGCATACCACTCTGTTGCTTGGCCTCCACTGGAAGGGCTTTTTCGCAACTGGCAACGAGCAACAAGGCCCTATGGGATTCGTGCAAAGGATTGCATTTTAGAGATGGATGTGGCCGGTTTTAATGTCTCACGTCGAGGTTGGAGCAGATATCCACCTTGGCTCCTCCAGAGACCCACACTGATTTTAGATTTGGCAAATTTTAAGAAAGACAGTACATCAGATTTTACTTTAAAATCTTTGTTTTTTAATATTTTAGATAGGCATCATGATTTTACAGTAGTCTACACTGATGGATCCCAACAGGGGAATTTTCTTGGCTGCTCAGTAGTGTTCCCCGAACGTGTCATCAGGATTCGCCTTCCCCAGGAATACACTGTTTTTTCTGCAGAACTTCACGCGATCCTGAAGACGTTAGAGCAGATACGGTGTACTCAGTACAAACACTTTCTAATTTGCTCTGACTCACTGAGCGCATTACAGTCACTCCACCCAGCGGAGAAGTTGGAACAGCTGATATACGACCAACTGTACATCCTCCAACGACAGGGCAAGCAAGTGTCCTTCTGCTGGGTGCCAGGGCATGTGGGCATACGAGGAAATGAACAAGCTGATTGAGCTGCCAAGGACGCCTGCAAATTACCGGAGGTGACACAATGTTCTATTCCTTTGCAAGGTGTCGTTTCTGTGCTGCGGCGGAAGTCCATGCAATTGTGGGAGGAGGAATGGCTGGCGGTGGGGGAAAATAAGCTGCGGTTGGTGAAACCCACCATCCAGCCGTGGTGTTCCTCCTGCTGGTCACCTCGGATGGACGAAGTGACCCTTACACGTCTTCCCATAGGGCACTGTCCTCTTACGCATGCCTTCTTACTACGGCGAGAGGAACCCCCGCTTTGTGATACCTGTGGCGTACGAATCACTGTACGCCACATTTTAGTTGAGTGTGATTTATATCGTTCGTCAGGGCGGAAGTTAATATTAGTGGGGATCTGCCCTCGACTTTAGCCGATGACGATGCGAGTGTCAAGAAAGTCCTACGGTACTGTGATGTTTCTGGGCTTCAGCCTAAAATTCTACGTTGGAATTTTTAGTGTGTTGCCTAGTGGCTGACCACTCCTTTTTATTCTTGTAATAGGCCAGTTCCAAACATGTGCTATGTGTTTCGTTTTAACCCCTTCCCCTACGTTCTCTTGCAGTTCTCCTCTTTACATGCTGCTTTCCACTTTGCTACTGTTGACGTGCACACTGCCTATGTAGACTATCACCTTTAATTTTAGTCTTATTTTTGCACTTGCTGCATTTTAGTGACACTCGTCCGTTATTGTTTCCGTTCGGGCGCTAAAGACTACACTGTTGAGCGCCCATAACACTATATCCATATCCACACTAGAAACGCTCGGCCACTGCGGCCGGCGAAGCACTAATTGGCTTAGATATGCCATCTGTAAACTCCGCTTATCTGGAATTTCGGTCTGTAAGAGTAAGAGTAGCAGAATTTGGTATAACACATATACACAGTCAAGTCACATTAATGTGACAAGTCAAAAGCCTTCATAACCACCTTTACAGTGCAGAAATGCAAGAAGAGAGTCAGTGAGGTTCTAGAAGGAACCAATGCGGATGTAGAACCGAGCCAACTCCATCGCCATGGCCAGCAGTGCCAGGTTTTACACAGCACGAACAGCCTGATCATGGGGCTCCCACAGAATCTCGATTGTGTCTACATCCAGAGAGTCTGGTGGCCAGGGCAGTACAGTAACCTCATTCTGGTGCTCTTTGACCCACACAAATACACTGTGAGCTGTATGACCAGTTACATTGTCCTGCTGGTAGATGCTATCGTGCTGGGGAAACACAACTGCATGTAGAGGTGGACAAGATAGATGCATACTTGCTTTGGTCCATTGTGACTTCCAGAATAACGAGATCTCCCAGGGGATGCCACGAAAATATTCACCAGACCATAATGCTCCCTCCTCTGGCCTGGATCTTTCCAACGATCCTTGCGGAACTATACATGTCAACGGCCATCTATTCAATGCAGCGTAAAACGTGATTCAAAAGGACCACACGTCACCACTATGTGGATGTCCAGTTGCAGTGTTGGCGTGCAAATTCCAGCCAATGAAGACCAGTCAGCGTGGGTGTATAATGAGACATTTGCTGCAGAGTTCTGTACACAGCAACGTCTGCTGAACGGTTATTGAGGAGACAATGTAGCCCCTTGGTTCATCTGGGTGGTCAGTTGCTCAATAGTTGCCCCTCTGTTTACCTATACACATCTCTGTGGGCGTTGTTCACCCCTGTCATCTATGGCCTGGGGTGCACCACAGTTGGCTTGGCGCCCGTTTTGGGTAGCACCATTTTGGCACTCACAGTGAGCTTTAAGCATGGTGGCGCTTGAACAGTTTACAAACTTAGCTGTTTCAGAAATGCTTCCATCCGTGGCCTGAAAGCCAATGATCATGCCCTTGTGGACATAAATCGCTCCGTTTCTGCATTGTGACAACGGCTGCACTGTTTTCCGCTCCACCAATAGGCTTTATATACCTTTCATTGATAATTTTGTCACATGTCGTCTGTGAGTGATTATCGCATATTGATATCAAACATAGGCTGTGGTTACATTAATCTAACAGAAAAGAGAGTCTTGATGCGATCGACGGTCATACTAGAGACACTACCCAATACATCTGTGCAAAGCTTCATCGGGTTTACACTGTGGTGTCCATTTCGCGACCGATCGGAACTTACTATCTGGACAACCCTCGTATTTTCTTAAAAGGACATGAAAAGGAAAGGACAAGGAAAATTTGGGACTACAAATAAATTATTAAGAAAGGACTGTACTTGACCGTCCACGATGACTCTGCAACTATCTTCCCAAGAAAGGATTGTCAATAAAGCGTACAGGACTTCGTATTTCGTTAGTTTCGTTTTGACCTCCGAGCAGTCTTCAGCAGCTGAACGCAAACAATAAGTTCCAGGTGCAGGTAAAATCGCCCCGTAGAGAGAGGAAAGGAAATCACACCCCAAGAAGGCTACATGAAAATACATTCCATTGTACATCACCAACTATCCTCACCGATACGAGTATTTCGCGAATGGTTGCGTTGCGCGTGATTTGCTGCCAAACTGTTTGATGAGACAGAACATTTTATGAATATACACCAAGTTTGTTTTTCTGTAGAAACTTTAAAACACCTATGCAGTAGTAAAAATGGGGAGGTTATAAAGTATGCAGGCTGCCGAGACAATTACTGCTTCCCCTGTTTTTACAGTGAATGTCATCAACCGTAAAAAAATAACAGTATCTAATTTTATATATCAAGTTCTAATGTACGCCTTAAAATCCTCTACAATCCCAGATTTCAATTTGCATTTTGTTTTCGTGCTTTTTATGAAAATATTAATAAATACAATATATTAAGCATTATCGCGGTTTATTTGCAGTGTAAGTAACGTAAAAAAAGAGATGCTAAAAAAAGTTTCTGCACAGGGACTGGACCTCACGACACTCAGTTTACCGTTCTGTGCTCTTTCCACTGATCCAACCGCTGTCATTTAAAGTACATTATCATAGTGGCTGCACCAAAATGTTTTCTGAGCACTTGGCTATCTGGAGCTCTCACTTCCATTTCTCACTAAGCGCAGTATATGCCATAAATATGGACTAAATCTATGATGACGAGTAAACGCCGTCCCCATGTTAGTTACGTTTGAAGCCTGATTTGATTAAAACCTTATATTAGGTCGGTGCATAAGTTCGTAGCGTTTTCTCACTAGCTTGATAAACACACCAGATATGCTAAACAGACTTTAGTCATCCATAATACACTGTGTGATCAAAATTAACCGGACACCCCCCGAAACATACGTTTTTCATTTTAGGTGCATTGTGCTGCCACCTACTGCCAGGTACTCCGGATCAGCGACCTCAATAGTCATTAGACATCGTGAGAGAGCAGAATGGGGCGCTCCTCGTGAAACGTCCCCTTTGAAAAATTATATACAACTGTGCTTAAACTGACACACAATATTTTTAGCGCAACGCAATCTGACTTTCAAAAATCCCTACAAAAGAATGGCCCTGACTAACATTAACCTATACCTTTCACAAATCACTTACCTCACAAAAATCTTCATTACTCGAACTACTGCAATACAGCGAGCGCCACTACTGCCAGCTAAATAAAAGATTCAAACTACGGAAGGCACTAACTACTGATAGGGATAGTTAGCAAATGAAAGATTTTAATAGAGAACAAACAATGTATTTACCTTAATAGTCATAATATATATAGCAGTTCATGACATCCAGTCTTACAAATTTCAAAACTCCGCCATCTCTCTCCCCACATCCACCACTGCTGGCGGCTCACCTCCAACTGCGCAACGCTATGTGCTGTTCACATCCAGCTGCCCAACACTACAATGGCAGAAAACAATGCAAACTAGCCACAGACTGCACACAGCACAGCCAGTGATTTTCATACAGAGCGCTACGTAACGTTGCCAATAAGAAAACCTAAACAGCCTACTTACATAGCCCCCACGCTCCCCACAAAAAAATTTTACAAATTGTTTTGGGCACTGGCCAATACAGATTTGAAAAATTTTTTCATAATTACAGTAAGAAAGATATCAAATGCACACACTTATTAATACAATGTTGGTCAAAAGCTAAAATTTTCTCACAGTCCATAAAGACAGTCCTGATCATTCGTCACAGTAAAACTGCCGTTTCTTTTCTCAAAGTCTGAGCAGTAAAAGACAATGCACACGGAAGTAGTGGATTTCCATGTAGTCTTGAAGTAGTAGTGTTGTCCTTCCAACGGAAAGACAGTGCCGACTCTTGACATGCTGACAGGTAATGGGCCACAACAGAGCAAACCCACAGCAGAGTCATTCGACGTTTTGAAGAAGATTGGTAGGTAGGTCATCACAGAGCAGACCCACTGCAGTCCCAGTAGAGATTACGGTATTGGTGGGCCACCAGAGATGCAGACCCACTGCAGTCCTTGTAGAAATAATGATATTGGTGGGTCATCAAAGATGCAGACCCACTGTAGTCCTTGTAGAGATGGCCAGCAGCCATCTGCTGTGACTGTGCAGGTGCACAATCACCATTGAAGAGTCTTGCGGATAATATAGCAAATCCATAAACCACCACTTGTGCACTCACAAAGTTTCTTTTTCTAATTGTCCTTAGAACCAGCAATGCTGTTAACCAGTCCCTTGCTGAGTTATTAACACACGTGCAAACACTATCAGTCCCTACTTCTCACATGTTGTCCATATACTATGACCAACAGAAACGTGTGCAGTGAAATGTAACTTACAAGTTACTTAATTTGATGAACTGGTGTCAATTACAATTTTATAACATAAGAATACAATAATAATAGTAAAAAAATACATCATTAAAAACATAACAGTACAGATAACATTTGTAGTAACCCGGACTTTACAAAAGAATAGAAATAAACATATGCATCAGTGTTACAGGAATTATGATATAAGTAAATACATAAAAGATCAGAATAATTTTTGAAACATCAACTTCACACATGAGCATTAAAACAAAATAGAATAAATAATGTCTAAACATATTTACAAAGTAAATAACATATTATTAATGCAAATTATATTTGAGGGTAACAGTATTCCTCATCATAGTGAATGTAGCTGAGTATTAGAAAAATTTTACAACATCAATCGTATCAGATAAACACATAAACACAGGATGAACACAAATACACAAGGGTACACAAACATATAGCGGAATAATACAAAAGGAAAGGACAGGGTTTGTTTTACTGCAGTATTTTGCAAACAAAACTTTCTTTACTTCTTGGAGATCTCCCTTCATCTACATCTATACTCCGCGAGCCACCTTACGGTGTGTGGCGGAGGGTACTTATTGTACCACTATCTGATCCCCCCTTCCCTGTTCCATTCACGAATTGTGCGTGGGAAGAACGACTGCTTGTAAGTCTCCGTATTTGCTCTAATTTCTCGGATCTTTTCGTTGTGATCATTACGCGAGATATATGTGGGCGGTATTAATATGTTGCCCATCTCTTCCCGGAATGTGCTCTCTCGTAATTTCGATAATAAACCTCTCCGTATTGCATAACGCCTTTCTTGAAGTGTCCGCCACTGGAGCTTGTTCAGCATCTCCGTAACGCTCTCGCGCTGACTAAATGTCCCCATGACGAATCGCGCTGCTTTTCACTGGATCATGTCTATCTCTTCTATTAATCCAACCTGGTAAGGGTCCCATACTGATGAGCAATACTCAAGAATCGGACGAACAAGCGTTTTGTAAGCTACTTCTTTCGTCGATGAGTCACATTTTCTTAGAATTCTTCCTATGAATCTCAACCTGGCGCCTGCTTTTCCCACTATTTGTTTTATGTGATCATTCCACTTCAGATTGCTCCGGATAGTAACTCCTAAGTATTTTACGGTCGTTACCGCTTCCAATGATTTACCACCTATGGCATAATCGTACTGGAATGGATTTCTGCCCCTATGTATGCGCATTATATTACATTTATCTACGTTTAGGGAAAGCTGCCAGCTGTCGCACCATGCATTAATCCTCTGCAGGTCCTCCTGGAGTACGTACGAGTCTTCTGATGTTGCTACTTTCTTGTAGACAACCGTGTCATCTGCAAATAGCCTCACGGAGCTACCGATGTTGTCAACTAAGTCATTTATGTATATTGTAAACAATAAAGGTCCTATCACGCTTCCCTGCGGTACTCCCGAAATTACCTCTACATCTGCAGATTTTGAACCGTTAAGAATGACATGTTGTGTTCTTTCTTCTAGGAAATCCTGAATCCAATCACAAACCTGGTCCGATATTCCGTAAGCTCGTATTTTTTTCACTAAACGTAAGTGCGGAACCGTATCAAATGCCTTCCTGAAGTCCAGGAATACGGCATCAATCTGCTCGCCAGTGTCTACGGCACTGTGAATTTCTTGGGCAAATAGGGCGAGCTGAGTTTCACATGATCTCTGTTTGCGGAATCCATGTTGGTTATGATGAAGGAGATTTGTATTATCTAAGAACGTCATAATACGAGAACACAAAACATGTTCCATTATTCTACAACAGATTGACGTAAGCGAAATAGGCCTATAATTATTCGCATCTGATTTATGACCCTTCTTGAAAATGGGAACGACCTGCGCTTTCTTCCAGTCGCTAGGTACTTTACGTTCTTCCAGCGATCTACGATAAATTGCTGATAGAAAGGGGGCAAGTTCTTTAGCATAATCACTGTAGAATCTTAAGGGTATCTCGTCTGGTCCGGATGCTTTTCCGCTACTAAGTGATAGCAGTTGTTTTTCAATTCCGATATCGTTTATTTCAATATTTTCCATTTTGGCGTCCGTGCGACGGCTGAAGTCAGGGACCGTGTTACGATTTTCCGCAGTGAAACAGTTTCGGAACACTGAATTCAGTATTTCTGCCTTTCTTCGGTCGTCCTCTGTTTCGGTGCCATCGTGGTCAACGAGTGACTGAATAGGGGATTTAGATCCGCTTACCGATTTTACATATGACCAAAACTTTTTAGGGTTCTTGTTTAGATTGTTTGCCAATGTTTTATGTTCGAATTCGTTGAATGCTTCTCTCATTGCTCTCTTTACGCTCTTTTTCGCTTCGTTCAGCTTTTCCTTATCAGCTATGATTCGACTACTCTTAAACCTATGATGAAGCTTTCTTTGTTTCCGTAGTACCTTTCGTACATGATTGTTATACCACGGTGGATCTTTCCCCTCGCTTTGGACCTTAGTCGGTACGAACTTATCTAAGGCGTACTGGACGATGTTTCAGAATTTTTTCCATTTTTGTTCCACATCCTCTTCCTCAGAAATGAACGTTTGATGGTGGTCACTCAGATATTCTGCGATTTGTGCCCTATCACTCTTGTTAAGCAAATATATTTTCCTTCCTTTCTTGGCATTTCTTATTACACTTGTAGTCATTGATGCAACCACTGACTTATGATCACTGATACCCTCTTCCACATTCACGGAGTCGAAAAGTTCCGGTCTATTTGTTGCTATGAGGTCTAAAACGTTAGCTTCACAAGTTGGTTCTCTAACTATCTGCTCGAAGTAATTCTCGGACAAGGCAGTCAGGATAATGTCACAAGAGTCTCTGTCCCTGGCTCCAGTTCTGATTGTGTGACTATCCCATTCTATACCTGGTAGATTGAAGTCTCCCCCTATTACAATAGTATGATCACGAAACTTCTTCACGACGTTCTGCAGGTTCTCTCTGAGGCGCTCAACTACTACGGTTGCTGATGCAGGTGGTCTATAGAAGCATCCGACTATCATATCTGACCCACCTTTGATACTTAACTTAACCCAGATTATTTCACATTCGCATTCGCTAATAACTTCACTGGATATTATTGAATTCTTTACTGCTATAAATACTCCTCCACCATTGGCGTTTATCCTATCCTTGCGGTATATATTCCATTCTGTGTCTAGGATTTCGTTACTGTTCACTTCCGGTTTTAAACAACTTTCCGTTCCTAATACTATATGCGCACTATTTCCTTCAATAAGAGATACTAATTCAGGAACCTTGCCCTGGATACTCCTGCAGTTTACCAATATTACGTTAACTTCTCCTGTTTTTGGTCTCTGAGGATGGACGTTCTTTATCAACGATGATAATGTCCTCTCTGGTAAGCCGTCAGGTATTTTATCGTTTCGCCCAAGGGGGGGCCTTCATTCATCATTATTCCCAAAAAGTCCTATCTATACCTGCTTTCTGTATTCTATTCATATTTCTTTCAAAATAATTATTTCTCAGTGAACAATACTCATTTTGGCCCAAATCTTTTTCATATAACTTCTCACTGCATTCTTTCCCTATTGTCCATAGTCAGTTTCTTATATAGTCTAGTCCCTCTTAAGCTAACTTAAATCTACTGAGCTCAGGTGCATAAACTAAGGGATGAGGCAATGCAGCAGCACAAAACAATTAATACAAACAGCAATGCAAGCAGCAGTAAATCTAAATTGACAGATAAAATGCAAAATTACAACTAATATAAGCCAATGTGAAGCAACAAGAAAAATAAATCAGTAGTAAAACTGGCTTAACAGAGTAATACAAAGTTAAATTTAGTAGCACTATGCCTGGCAAACAGCAGCAGCAAATGCAATAACTTATATCTGAACATGACATAGCTCAAGCAGAAAAAATATTACATTAAAGACAACAATGCAGACAAGGGAAATGTATATTCACATCTTAATGTCTATGTAATTAAAGTGGTGCACCACAAGAAGTTATTCTACCAAAAAAATTACCAAGTACTTGAAAAGAAAATTCTGTATGCAATTCCTGTGAAGGGAAATATCTTTTTATGCTCCTTCATTTTTTTGAATAGATCATAAAATTATTTACTGGATCTGTAAGCATAAAATATTTATATTAGTACATCTATTAAATTTTATTTTAACCAATGCTGCTGCAGCTAGAAACTTGATATTAAACAAAATGAGTAAATAAATACATAAAGCAAGCCATATGGAATTTCTCTCAACTAGCAAGACAATAGCCGTGAAATGTTTCTCATCGTTTCATTAGGCATTTTAGTAAATATCATAAATTAAGAACTCCACAGTATAATCATATGTTTTCAAGTTTGAGCGTGTCGTATTTGTGATGCTTTCTACAAATGAATGTCAATAGCGAGGAAATGGCCTCCCTTTTTTTTCTACCTGTGCCTCTGAAAAGGCACACACTAATGACTTTTTCTCCATGCGTCTGACACAGCTGGGTGCCCACGACGCATTACGTGCAGGTGGTCACTTAACTTTCTTACGGAAATATTTACGACAGCAGTTTCCGCTACAGTGACAGTCTCATATAAAAATATTTCACAGGTCAAGAATTTGCGTTACAAATCTGTAGAAACAAAATCCTATTGATATAACAGTGTCCAAAAAATTTTCGTCGGCATTGTGATACATTCACGCATTTACATACATTTCATAACTCTTAAAGTGCGATTCTTGGTTTCCAACAACCTTTTTCACAAACCAGAGTCCCTAACCACTACTCATTATTCCTTACCTTATTCGTTGACACTTCTTCAATATTTCGTCATAACAGATACATAGCATAATCAAATTCCTCATATAGCATCAGCTTATTGATCATAAACATACCGCAACAGCATAATACACATAGTCATCGTAATAATAACATCATAACACCTCAGTCAACTCTAAAAATCATCGTAGCTTCCTCCAATAATCTCAAAACCTAAAAAAAATTCTCTGCTCGTGTCATCTGGCTCAAACGTACTTTAAAAATCGTGATCCCATACCAAATATATCATTCAAAGCTCTCATAATATCACAATGGGTCCGAAAAAATATGAACAGTTCACAAAGTACAGACAAAATACAATTTCTTAAGTGTGAAGTTATCCAACGGTGTAATTATGTAAACATCTGTCACTGCCGTAATAAAAAAGTTTGTTTCTCTCAGTTAAATGATCAGATAGCTGTGTAATTATGTGTTAGAGAAATATGGTACCGATGTGTAAAGTTGTGTAAGCAAATACCATATTAGCTAGGGCTCCTTGTGCTTGCCAAACACATGATACACAAAGCAAGCGTGTACCCCCCTGAGGATTAATGTAATTATACCCTCAGGTGTTACAGATTACAGCAATGGAATGAAATGTATCACGGAAAACCTTTGTAGCATTGTACTTCAAATATCTTTGAAAATAAATGTTTTAAGTACAAAATTAATCACTCAAATACGTGTACTGTAGCGCTAAACTGTGCGTCTTGTTGTAAGAAATCTCTGTGGAAGTGTCGTAGTTATCGTCCTCTGAAAGTTAAGTTCTGCAGAAGTCAATGTACTTACCTCATGGCACACAAAAGTGAAATGCCTTGCGTGTAGATATCTTAGTTATTACGCTTATTGCCGTGGTGAGGAAAGTACTGTGCTGTAACGTATTGTTGTCCTACGGAAAAGGCTGTCTCCTTGTAGCTATAGCACAAAAGTTACTACTAAAACATGTTTTACTTTCCAGAATAATTCAGAAAAACTGTGCAGATATAAAACAGAAACACCGCAAAAACAACATTGTAAATTGTCACTCATTAGTAGTGTCGTGATAAAATCGTGTAGCTGTCACATAAACTAACCACTGTGTCATCTGGTATCTCACAGAAAGTACTTTAAATCCAGAATGTATTTTCAAGTTAACCAAAATGTTGCATTAAAATCTCATTAGCAGTACTGGTAAATGTTCTAACTATGTGAGCCTTATAGTCGTTACGTAATCATGCAACTAACAAGCAAGAATGTACACACACAATAACACTGTGTCGTCTGTTCACAATAACAATGCATTCGTAATTTCTGTTTAAATAAGTTCTCTTGGTTCTTGACTGGAAATTTAACTTCAAACATTGTTGCATGTTAACAGATTCTAAGTCTGACAAAGCATACTAGCGATGTAAAGTGAAAAGTTATATGGCAAAGACAAAGTTAAAAAACAGATTATCTTTCAATAAACGGTTTTACATGTGAAATGTGGTGCAATCCTTTACTCTTCCTAGTATGCAGAGTTTCAACTTCAACGCAATTATCATGTGGTATACGTCGGTAAAGAATACTGGAATTTTTCTCAAGGTTAGCGTCTATGTTATTTTTCCCTGAGCCAACGGGCGCACGTGGCTGTCTGCGGTGCGAGTCATTGTCTGTTCCTTTGTTGGCGCGCGTCGTTATTGGGATTAGGAGATCTAACTTCTACAAATTCACCTTGACGAGAAGGCTCTGCCCTGTTTGAAGCTCGCCAGTTCTGATGGAATTCAGGTCTGTCGTTTTGTCGGTAGTTTACATAGTTTCTTGTTTGTCGGTCATGTGGTGGAGAATTTCTCCCGGAATCGTAACTGCATGGTGGACCGTTGCGTCTGAAGTTATTCTGTCTCCCTTGATAATAATTATTTTGGTTCCCATATTGTCTGTTTCTATGGTTGTCTCTGTCACATTCATTACTATGGAAAAGCGATCTTGTCTCTGTAACTATTATTCTGCCAACGGTTGTCATACGGATGGTGTCTGTTTTGGTCACGATTTGTGTTGTGAGAATAGCCTTGTTGTGTCCAGTTATTACTTCTTTCGTCGCGGAATTGTGACGGATGTGACCTGTAATTGTTGTGCTCCTGTTTTCGCATTCCGCGATTGTCAGTGTCAATTACCAGTTCTTGTAAGAGCCCCTGAAAAGCTTCAATGTCGTCTTTGCAACGTCCTGCCAAAATAATATGTCGTAAATGTTCAGGTAATTTGATTAAGCAAATGCAGATGAGTTCTGAGGGGCTGTATGGGTTTGACAGGTACTGATTCTTGTGCAACATGTCTTCAAAATATTTGACAAGACTGGAAAATTCAGATTGTTCAAAGTGTTTCATCATCATGATGCTATGTTTTACTCGGTCTTGTGTAGCTTGAGACCAATATGCTGAGAGGAACGCATGGTAAAATTCTCCTTCACTGTGACAATCGTGAATGACCGATCACATTCTTTCAGCTGGTTCATTCTCTAAGTAGCCACACATAAATTCTAATCTGTACTCTAACGACCAGTTGGGAGGAAAACAATGAGAGAACTGATGGAGCCATGCTTGTGGATGAATGTCGTTGCCAGAATTCTTAAATGTTTTGAATTTACGTGTAGTAATGAACAGCTTATAGTCAAAATCATCATGTCGGCGAGTCACATGTCGGTCATTGTTACGTCGTTTCGGCGGTTCCATCTCAAAATTCGGTGTGCCTTGCCAATTTCTTTCATAATTTCCGAAGTGTCCTGTGTTATTATTTTGTGATTGTTCCGTATTTCTAAGTCCCTCTTCCCGTGTTGGAGCGCGAGTGTCCTCTGAAATATGTAATTTGTGTATTACTTGTGCCAACTGATCTTGTACTTCGCGGATTTCTCTTTTGTGTTGCGTATTAATTTGATTCTGATTTTGTTTGAATTTCTTAATTTGTTCATACTCTTCTGTGTCAGTGATGGCTACAGGTCTTGTGTCATTCAGATCATCATCTACCTTTGTAGATACGTTAGTGATCTGATCTGAAAGTTAGGCTACTTTATCTGTTAGTGAAATTATTTCCTCTGTGTGTTTTTATGAACCAAGTTTCAGAGTGTCCATTTGTGTTGAAATCGTATGTACTGTGTCCTTTAAGTTTTCCTGAGTTTTTGCAAGTTGCATAACCGAATCGGTAGATGCAACTGAGTCAATTTTAGCTTGCAAGGTCTCATGATTTTCATGAACAGTAGTTTGCAGTTCTTTTATGGCTGCTTCGTGATTCTGTAATGTATTTTCATGACGCGAAAAAATAGGTTGGAAATGCTCACAAATTTGTGTTTTTACGTCATTACAGACTTTTTGACATTGCGATTCGATTTTACGTAACTCAGTAGTTAAATCTTCACGTGTTTGTTCAAGTGTGATGTCTAACTTTTGAAGATTTTGTTCCATTGCGTCTAACTGTTGCTGTGTTTGTCTCTGGTGTTGTTCCATTGTGTCTAACTTTTGAAGCTTTTTCTGTGTTTGTCTCTGGTGTTGTTCCATTGTGTCTAACTTTTGAAGCTTTTGCTGTGTTTGTCTCTGATTTTGTTCCATTTGTTGCATTAGCTGTAATAACAATGCATTAGTGTCTGGAATCTGTTCCTCTACGCTTTTCGGCAGTGCATTTGCACCGGCAACATTCACATTTTGACAAGCAGAAAATGTGTATTGACATATTTGAGAAAACGGTGAGGACGCAAAACCTGAATCTACAGTATTTGTAAAATTGTGTCCTGTCATTTCGGATTCCTGAGGCGAGCTGTTGCCGAGCGATCGATCGATAATGCTTCCCTGTTCACTAATTGTTTCACTGCCTACGCCATTGTTTGCCGCCCGCTCCATTTCCCTATGCATAGTTACCAAATTACTATGTTGAACATTAGTTAATTCATTACACGGTGTCGCTAACACACTGCTTTCGTCTTCACTGTCATTTCTCAGTTTACTTTGGAGCCTAGTATTACGTTTTTCACACGCCATTATTGTCAGAATATTTCACACGACAACACAGAAAAACACAATTTGAAGAGCAAAAATAAGGGAACACATTAACATAGCACTGAAAATAATATCAAGTTAATTGCAAGCGCAGCTGCGAAATACTTGGTGCAAATCTACATGCATGCCACAACTGTTTTACTGTACAAGAATGAAAAACTACAACTACAAAGGAAATTCTCTCTACAATTACGCGCTAGAAATAAACAAAGGCTGCACTAATTGCACAAACTACAAGAAAAAAATCAGAAGATTCCAGTGAGGTACCCTCGGCTAAGGGTCGACATATGAAACGTCCCCTTTGAAAAATTATATACAACTGTGCTTAAACTGACACACAATATTTTTAGCGCAACGCAATCTGATTTTCAAAAATCCCTACAAAAGAATGGCCCTGACTAACATTAACCTATACCTTTCACAAATCACTTACCTCACAAAAATCTTCATTACTCGAACTACTGCAATACAGCGAGCGCCACTACTGCCAGCTAAATAAAAGATTCAAACTACGGAAGGCACTAACTACTGATAGGGATAGTTAGCAAATGAAAGATTTTAATAGAGAACAAACAATGTATTTACCTTAATAGTCATAATATATATAGCAGTTCATGACATCCAGTCTTACAAATTTCAAAACTCCGCCATCTCTCTCCCCACATCCACCACTGCTGGCGGCTCACCTCCAACTGCGCAACGCTATGTGCTGTTCACATCCAGCTGCCCAACACTGCAATGGCAGACAACAATGCAAACTAGCCACAGACTGCACACAGCACAGCCAGTGATTTTCATACAGAGCGCTACGTAACGTTGCCAATAAGAAAACCTAAACAGCCTACTTACACACGGAACTCACGGATTAAGAACGTGGTCAGGTGATTGGGTGTCACTTGAGGTGTACATCTGTACGCGAGATTTCCAAACTCCTAAACATTCCTAGGTCCCATGTTTCCGACGTGACAGTGAAGTGGAAACATGAAGGGACACGTACAGCACGAAAGCGTACAGGCCGACCTCGTCTGTTGACTGACAGACCGCCGACAGTTGAAGAGTCCGCAGCTCGTGGTCGTGCGGTAGCGTTCTCGCTTCCCACGCCCGTGTTCCCGGGTTCGATTCCCGGCGGGGTCAGGGATTTTCTCTGCCTCGTGATGACTGGGTGTTGTGTGATGTCCTTAGGTTAGTTAGGTTTAAGTAGTTCTAAGTTCTAGGGGACTGATGACCATAGATGTTAAGTCCCATAGTGATCAGAGCCATTTGAACCATTTTTGACAGTTGAAGAGGGTCGTAATGTGTAATAGGCAGACATCTATCCAGACCATCACACAGGAATTCCAAACTGCATCAGGATCCACTGCAAGTACTATGACAGTTAGGCAGGACGTGCTGTAACTTGGATTTCATGGTCGAGCGGCTGCTCATAAGCCACACATCACGCCGGTAAATGCCAAACAACACCTCGCTTGATGTAAGGAGCGTAAACATTGGACGATTGAACAGTGGAAAAACATTGTGTGGAGTGACGAATCACTGTACACGATATGGCGATCTGATGGCAGGATGTGGGTGTGGCAAATGCCTGGTGAACGTCATCTGCCAGCATGTGTAGTGCCAACAGTAAAATTTGGAGGTGGTGGTGTTATGGTGTGGTTGTGTTTTTTATGGAGGGGGCTTGCACCACTTGTTGTTTTGCATGGCACTATAACTGCACAGGCCTACATTGATGTTTTAAGCACCTTCTTGCTTCCACTGGTGAAGAACAATTCAGGGATGGCAATTGCATCTTTCAACACGATCGAGCACCTGTTCATAATGCACGGCTTGTGGCGGAGTGGTTACACGACAATAACATCCCCATAATAGACTGACCTGAACAGAGTCCTGACCTGAATCCTACAGAACATCTTTGGGATGTTTTGGAACGCGGCTTCGTTCCAGGCCTCACTGACCGACATCGATACATCTCCTCAGTGCAGCACTCCATGAATAATGGGCTGCCATTCCCCAAGAAACCTTCCAACACCTGACTGAACGTATGCCTGCGAGAGTGGAAGCTGTCATCAAGGCTAAACGTGGACCAACACTATACTGAATTCCAGCATTACCGATGGAGGACGCCACGAACATGTAAGTCATCTTCAGTCAGGTGCCCGGATACTTTTAATCACATAGTATACATTCTTCTTCACTATACACAAGTCTGCCGACGATATGGTAACTTTTTGGTTCTGCGGCTGTAGGAATCACATGGTTTTGAGGCGAAGAACTCGTCGAGCCATGTTCGGAACGCATTTTCATCCGGAAAGGAAGTTCCTTGAAGGTTGATCAATAGGGAGCGGAAAAGGTGAAAATCTGAGGTTGCAAGATCAGGTGATAAGGTGGGTGCGGAATGACTTCTCAGCCCAGCTACTGTATGATGTTTTCTGTCAGTCTAGCAGAACAAGGGCCGACGTTATCGTGGAGTAGCATTAACTTCACACAGTCTTCACGGTCGTTATTCTTGGATTGCTTACACCCCGGGGAAGCAATTCGCAGTACATCACACTGTCGCTGATCCACCGGATGCGTAATATTATCTTTTGTGGACGCACGCATGCCTTTGTTCGGGAAGTTGCTGCTTTGATTGGGGAACAACCATTCCTTTCTTTTCCTTATGTTACCACAAAGACACAATTTCTCGCCACCAATAACGTTACAGGATAGAAACGCTCGGTGTTGTCCACGTACCAATTGATGACGAGCAAGCAGAGATGCACATATGACGACCCGCTGGTTTATGTGATTTGGCTTCCAGCATCTGGTATCCATGCACCCGATTTCTGAACGTTCCTCATTGCATGGAAATGTCGCACGGTGGCGGAATGATCACAACTCATCATATTTGCTAGTTCTCGAGTACAATGACGTGGATCATTTGCATTAATGCGTTTAAACGATCTTCATCAAACCCCGAAGGTCTTCCTGAACGTGGAGAAACGCTAATGTCAAAACGATCCTCCTCAAAACGAGAAAACCATTTCTTTACCGTGCCCTGGCCAATGGCATTATCCCCATATATTGGGCAAATGCTTACGATTGCCTCCGTTGCTGTCACTCCTCTATTGCACTCAAACAGAAGAATATGTTGGAAATGTTCCGATTTCTCCACTTGGCACTCCAGTTTCTAGCGCCCACAGCTCCACTCATTATCTCTAAATGACAAAATGACAAAATGACAATATGCAAACTCAAACAGCAAGAGTGAACTACAAAGAAAAAACGACAATCGATAAATAAACATGTAGAAACCGGAATACCAAGATGCAAAACAAAAACGCTTCGAACTTATGCACCAACCTAATAATAACTGCTAGAAATGTACCTTCTTCAGGGAAAGGCGCATTTGGCCGATATACACGTTAGTAATCGTTTTGATTTTAATTCGGCAATAGTTAGATTTATACGATATTCCAAAAGGCCCTGAACGTACTTAAAAGTAAATGACTTTTAGCTATAATCAAAGCATAGGGTGATCACAATTAAATTTCAGTTTCAAAACGCTGTAAAAGAAAAAGGAACTTCTGCTCAGAATGTGGTGAAATTTGAGCAGAACATCATCGAAGAAGGGATAAAAATGTTATGGAAACAAAAAAAAGTTTAACTAAAATTTTCTCAATAGATGGCACTGTAACAGTCATAACGTAAATAGGTTTGGCTGCAAATGACGAATGAATTGCAATAACGTAAATAGGTTTGGCTGCAAATGACGAATGAATTGCAATTCCGTTGCCCCTATTCCGCAGTTGAGTGTACTGACATGTCCTTGGAGACGGAAACGTACTTTGTCTGTCCACAGAATGTTCCCTGCTCATGCATCGTCCATTTCCACAGGGGCAAGAAATTCTAGAGCTAACGTTTGTCATACTGGCATGTCAGCATGAAGCAATTTCTGAACTTGGGCAATTTTGTATGGGTAGCAATGCAAGATGTTTCGTAGAATTTTATGCACCCTGCTCACAGACGCGTCAAAAATTTGGGAAATTCCTCGTGTACTCCATGTTGGCACAGCACTGCTCGACCCCTCCTGCAAGGCTGTGGCCACATCTTCTCCTAGCGTCGGACCAATTGCTTTCCTCCCTCTGCCACACTGCATTTCAGAATAATCCGCCTTATAAATTTCCATAATCGTTTTCTCCAGACCCTTGACAGAGTTATTCCATTTCAGAATTTACGTATACTCATAAATCACATTAACGAGGTGATGCCTCTTGAATATGGACAGATTAATAACTCAATAAAGAGAAAGAATTTAACACGAATCTACAACCATAAAACATAGCAATGCAGATTGGCATTTCCCCTTAACTGAGTGAGAGCACCAGATTCTAGGTCACGTACTTCCCATCACTATCTATTCATAGAAATAATGTGAGAATGTGCTGCGATACTCAGTGGGTCAATGGCCACCCATTTAACTTCTATGAACTGCAAGGCTGATCATGCTATGGCCAGAGCTGCATATATTACCTATTCTGCTCTTCTGCTCCACAACAGGGTCCCCAGCCAGATGTGCTCGTCGTGTTGTTATGCCGATCAGGTGTGATGTCGCTGCAACCACAGCAGCGCGCGTATACGACACATTTCCGCGAAATTATCCATAGTTCCGGATAAGATACGGAACTACTCTGCAATTACTCTCTATCACATGGTACAGAGCACTGTGCTCTTATTGGACTGGCGCTGCAACGCGTGTGTCTGATTTCTACCAAAATCTACTGCGGTTTGCCGCTCTGCTGCTGTGGCTGTCCAATCGCAACATTTTAACAAACTTTTCACCAATGAGCGCTACTCTCGCTCGACTGTGAGTCCGCGGAAACACTGCTTACGTCACATCGATCTGGCCAATCGCAGTCGCCTGTGGGAGTCGCCGCTCGTCTGAAAACTTTCCAGACGCTTTCTTGGCGCCAGCCTCTAAACTGACACATTCCACTCCTATGTCCCACGCTCAAAAAATATGGAATAGGTGGTTTGCGGAGGTAGATTTCTTGCTAGCAATGTCGCCAATGACACTTTTGTGAGCTCAGTGCGACACGGTCGAGGGGGAACAGCGTCTCCCTGCGTTATTCACTTTGGGGCGACATTCTGCTTGCCTCGCAGTGCTCTGCCGGAAATGCCCCCCGCCCGTCGGGCCGCATCACAGCCCTGTCGCTGGAGACTGACTGGCCTGGTGTGGCCAGCACCTCCTGGGGTGCTCCAGTTTGTAAAATTCGACCTTCAGGCTAATGCGCTGCTGGCTTCACGCCACCGGCTCCCTGAGTAAAATTCTACACGAAACTCTGTCCGCAGAAGTTATTTGCACTTAACGCAATGTAGTATATTCTCATTGCTCATCCCTTAGGCACCTCTGTTAGCATAGCGCGATGAACCGCAAATTTGTTCACATTAGTGCTACTACTTGTCATTACTGCCCTAATAGTCCGCAGCTCGTGGTCGTGCGGTAGCGTTCTCGCTTCCCACGCCCGGGTTCGATTCCCGGCGGGGTCAGGGATTTTCTCTGCCTCGTGATGACTGGGTGTTGTGTGCTGTCCTTAGGTTAGTTAGGTTTAAGTAGTTCTAAGTTCTAGGGGACTGATGACCATCGATGTTAAGTCCCATAGTGCTCAGAGCCATTTGAACCATTACTACCCTAATTAATTATTCCAAAATGCAAAGTGGCAATTGATGTGGGTCTTGCATTCCCAGTACACGGCCCATATAGGTTGCCACCTTGCGTTATTGATAACTAATAATAATTTGCAATAACAGTAATAAAATAATAGTAACACTAATAATAATGGAGGAATTAAAATGATACTGATTGGCTAGCATTTTTGAAGCCTTGATTGGTATTAGAAGATGTAGAAGGGAGAATGAAAGAGGAGAGAATTGAAATGAAAGTGACAGTGACTGCAAGGAATGAAGAGAATTTCAATAGAGGACTCTGTAGATAAGGGGGAAATGTGGTGGGGGAGGGAGGTTTGATGAGAGTGAGCTGCAAGAAGAGATATACATTGGTCAGTCAGGCAGAGACATATCAACTAGGCTGGCTGAACATGAACGCAGCTGGAGGTTGCAGAATTCAGACTCTGCATTTGCTGAGCATGTGAGTGAGGGTCACAACTACCAGCCAGTGTCCCATGTACTTCACTTAGCAAACAAAGGCCATAAACTCAACCTGCTGGAAGCCCTGGAACATCCTGCTCACAGTCCAGATCTCATCCTAAATGACCAGACACAGCTCAACACTTCCCCTCTCCTAAACTTCAGATAATCATCTTTGTTGTTCATTACTTCCCACCCTCTCTCTCCCAACATATTCCCATTTTCCCGTATTCATTAAGTTGTTTTGTTTTGTTGAAGTTGTCTTTGTATTCCACATAGACTGTAGTTTCAATAGTTAAGGCTTTCTTTTAACTGGTACTTGTATTACTGTCCATGTTTAACACCCCTTGTAGTTGTCTCATCAAATAGTGTTCATGTTTTACTTTGGTCATTTATTTAATGAAAACTGTTACACAACCACTACTTTGATTATAATATTAATGTTAAAATGCAGTACCACCACACTCTCAAACTGTAGGTTCCTTCAAACACCTCCATTTTCCTACATTTATTTATTTCTGTTTATCTTATTGATATTGCTTAAGTTCGTTATGTATTCTGTAGTTACATTGATAACTGTCTTTTTAATTGGTTTTGTATCACTCTCCATGTTTCATACCTCCTGATGCAGCCTTGTCTAGTACTAATTTTATTTTATTTTATTAGTTCTGTTTATTAATAGAAACTGTTATGTAGGCATGCTATTCCTATTTTGTGCTAAAGGTTTTCCTGTCTACTCCATTGTTATTTATGTACTGTTCAGTTTTTACTTTCTCATTGCAAAGATGTTATTTACTGTATGTTTATACTTCAGTCTAGATGTGTTACTTCTCTTCCAATGCCGGCCGCGGTGGTCTAGCGGTTCAGGCGCTCAGTCCGGAACCGCGCGACTGCTACGGTCGCAGGTTCGAATCCTGCCTCGGGCATGGATGTGTGTGATGTTCTTAGGTTAGTTAGGTTTAAGTAGTTCTAAGTTCTAGGGGACTGATGACCACAGATGTTAAGTCCCATAGTGCTCAGAACCATTTGAACCATTTTTCTCTTCCAATGTTGTTTGCTAACGTTTAACTTCTTTGGTGATAATACCTAGTAAATGTCTGAAGATGGCCTAGTAAGCCGAAAACCGGTTAACAATAAAAGTAATATTGTAGAAGAAAAGCAAACTGGTGCTTTTCATTTATTATAAGGTGGGTCATTAGCTGTCTTTTGAAGTTTTAAAGGATTTTCATATCTCCAATATTTTGAGGGAGATTGTTCCAAAGTCGGGTTCCAGGTACAAAAAATATTTAGAGAATGTTGCGACGTTGCATAGTGGCACACAGAGAATTTTAATTTGCTGAGAACGAGTATTTCTGCTGCTTTATTCAGATAGTAGGATAAGGATAGAAAGTAAATAAGACTTCCAACAATTCTTTGTGTATGTTTTTAAGGGCGCCTTAGATCATCTGGAGCTGTACATACGTAGAAAGTACTGTACCAGCTGGTAGTCAAAAAAGAGTTTTTCGTTTCTCGGTGGCCTATCAGTTTTTCGGTAGTCAAGTCTAGGGGTAACGAATACTAGCTGCACACACGGAATATAAAAACCACTCTATTAAACAATCGGACGTTCTGAGGAATGGCGTCTTTAGCACCAGAGTGTAGTAATAAAATCACCGATCTGCGCCTAGGAAACGGTGCAGCCGGCCGCGGTGGTCTAGTGGTTCTAGGCGTGCAGTCCGGAACCACGGGGCTGCTACGGTCGCAGGTTCGAATCCTGGCTCGGGCATGGATGTGTGTGATGTCCTTAGGTTAGTTAGGTTTAAGTAGTTCTAAGTTCTAGGGGACCGATGACCACAGAAGTTAAGTCCTATAGTGCTCAGAGCCATTTTTGAAACGGTGCTGTTGAAGGATCTGAACTTTAGTGTGAACTTAGGATCCGAACTTGTCACACCTAACCACTGCCGAGAACAGGTTACCTCAGATTTTGTTCGTTTCCTTAATACTCATACTAAATCACTAGTGTTGTCAGGATTTCTACTTTATTCCTGGCGTGGGTGTCCTCCTGATGGGGGAACAAGTTCCACATTGTGTTCTGTCTGTGGGGAAATTGACCCTAATTTCGATTTCAGCCTTGACTGCGTAAGGCTATCGAATTTGGCCCTATTTGAAGGAGTTTCCAAATTGGTTGATTAAGAGACACAAACTAGAAGGTTATAGTTTAAATGTTTATATACTGAAAATCTGGGCCTTAAATATTTACGAGAGAGATATCACAAATGTACTGACACGACAGAGAAATTACTACTGAAAACGACATGTAAAACGTAACATGATAAGCTACTAAACAGGGGGTAGTAACAGAGTGGCGGGCAACTACGAAAATTGGTCGAATCCCTTCGCTTCAACTCACTGTGGGAAGAATTACTTGTTTACTGAAAGACATATCGGCCCTCAGTGTCTGTTTAGTAATGCTATTTCATCGGCGTCGAGGTAGTACCATGCGAAGTGGCATTTTCTACTCCTTCATTAGAAATTCGTGATCACTTGAGATACTGAGGAACTGAAGGCCAAACTTCTCTAGGTAAAACAAGAAAGTTAACAAAGATATATTTCATTTCTTGAAAATGTTAGTGTTATTGATAAAGCATTATACAGTTCTGCCCTTGATTTTACATTGAAGTGCTAAAGAAACTGGTATAGGCAAGTGTATTCAAATAAAGAGATACGTAAACAGGCTGAATACGGCGTTGCGGTCGGCAACGCCTATATAAAACAACAACTGTCTCGCGCTGTTGTTACATCGGTTACTGCTGCTGCAATGGCAAGTTATCAAGATTTAAGTGAGTTTGACCTCTGCAAACCCGGTGAAGCCCTCATGAATGGCCGATAGTCGTCCTCTTAACAGCTCGTTAAGTTTCGCTTGCGGCCGCCGCGCACCGCCAAGTTGAAGCCGCTGCCAGCCAGCTCACCTCGAGTCTCCGGTGCCGTGCCTCCGCCATGGCCGCACTCCAACTCGCGCACTCTGTCCACTCGCAGTTTACATGCTATCATCCGATTAATATCGTGGCAGTAAACATCCAGCCACAGTATCTTACATCTGCAATTCTCAGCAACTGTCCTAACGCGTTGTTCATGAAAAACACTGATTAGCCAAATCATTTTGATCACTGCCCACCGCAACTTTGAATGCCGCCTGGTGGCGTTGC
Source organism: Schistocerca serialis cubense (assembly GCF_023864345.2). Taxonomy (NCBI): domain Eukaryota; kingdom Metazoa; phylum Arthropoda; class Insecta; order Orthoptera; family Acrididae; genus Schistocerca; species Schistocerca serialis. Next base: position 698,429,115 of record NC_064640.1, on the reverse strand, counting down.
AGACACTTGATGCGCTAACAAAAGTATGAAAACGGAGCAAACACGGAGGGGTTCACCCTAGCGAAGATATGGGCTGCAAATGGGGAAATCCATTGAGATGAGAGACTTTGACAAACGGCGGATTATTATTACGCAGAGCCTGTGAACGAGTATCACGAAAACGGCGAAGCTGGTCGAATGTTCACGGGCTTCTGTCGTGAGCACCTACAGAAAGAGGTGAAAGGACAGTGAAACTACCACTAGGCTCTAAATGGTTGGGCATCCACGACACTTCACAGAACGTGGGATTCGTACTCTTGTCTGCTCTGCAAAGACCTGTGCGTAGACGTCTAATGCCACAAACCTCCCAACAAACCGTCGACATCATGATTCAAATGGTTCAAATGGCTTTGAGCACTATGGGACTTAACATCTACGGTCATCAGTCCCCTAGAACTTAGAACTACTTAAACCTAACTAACCTAAGGACATCACACAACACCCAGTCATCACGAGGCAGAGAAAATCCCTGACCCCGCCGGTAATCGAACCCGGGAACCCGGGCGCGGGAAGCGAGAACGCTACCGCACGACCACGAGCTGCGGACGTCGACATCTTGATATGCATAATCGGTGATGTACAGGGTGTACCAAAAGGAATCATCCGATCTGGCACGTCTATATTTCTGAAACTAATAAACATATTAAATGAATTTTGTTTTTTGATGAAATGGAAACTCAAAAAGGTTTTTTCATAACTTTTCAGAGGTGTTCAATATGCCTCTCTTGAGATGCACGGTATATGTCAATCCGGTATTCAAATTGTTCCAACACTGCAGAGAGTGTGGTGTCACCGCCAGGTGGTAGCCTTTAAATCGGCCGCGGTCCGTTAGTATACGTCGGACCCGCGTGTCGCCACTATCAGTGATTGTAGACCGAGCGCCGCCACATGGCAGGTCTAGAGAGACTTCCTAGCACTCGCCCCAGTTGTACAACCGACTTTGCTAGCGATGGTTCACTGACAAAATACGCTCTCATTTGCCGAGACGATAGTTAGCATAGCCTTCAGCTACGTCATTCGCTATGACCTAGCAAGGCGCCATTACCAGTTACTATTGATACTGAATCATGTACAGACAAGAGCGACGCTCATCATTTATGGATTAAAGTTAAGTATTCCACCAGCTACGTCCGTTTTTCTAAAGTCTAATTTCCTTGTCCTTTTCCACACCTCACGCCAGCCTGCGTGAGCTAAAACGTGTACCTTTCGGCTCCCTCTAGTACCCGGTGTTGGCTCTCCTGCCAACCCACAACATTGGCGATGAGGCAACACTGCGTTCGTAACTATACTGCCCTGATTTACTAGTGTAATGGCTTCGCCACCATATCCAGATGTACAGTCCGAATTTTATCGCTTACAGAATCAGCAGACGCAGGCCTTACTGGATGCCCTTGGACAGCTCGTCCAGGGTCAATGTGCAATGCAAAACGATGCGGCAGCCGCCGCTCTACCGCTAACACAGCCACAACACGCAATTGCACCAACTTTTCGTCCTTTTGATGCTGCACTGGAAAGCTGGACGGAGTGGTCACGCCAATTTGGATTCCATCTCGCCGCCTACAGAATTCAAGGTAACGAACGGCAGCCTTTTTTAAGATCCTCCGTAGGGGGGCACACGTACCGTGTGATAGTCGAATTATTTCCCCGACACGACGTAGCAACTCTGTCCTATGACGAAATTTTGTCTGCATTAGATGCATATTTCAAAGAATCAGTCAATGTAGTTGCCAAACGGTATACCTTCCTTCGTACAAAACGTACGGCAGGTCAGACTAATAGGGAGTGGGTTGCAACCTTGCAAGGCCTTACTAGGGATTGTGCTTTTGAGTGTCAATGTGGCCTCCCTTATTCAGATACTATGGTACATGATGCAAATGCACAGAACGTTTCTGATGTTTGTATACCAGAACAGATTTTGAAACTAGTCAATCCCTCTCTTCAACAAGTGATGGACATATTGGATTGGCAGGACACACTTGACTTTGCTCAGGAATCATTTGAAACTTCGCCACCCGTGTGTCAGGTTAACCGGCCTGCCGGGCGAGCTGCACGGAACAGTAAACAGTCCTCGCGCCTGGCCGCGCCACTGCCGCCAGGCTCTCAGCCAAGTGTACCACACCGGCAAGCAAATGCAATGCTAAAATCATGCCCGCGGTGTGCTACTAGACATTCGCGTGAGAATTGCCCATCACGCCAAGCTATTTGCTTTTACTGTAATAAAAAAGGATATGTTCAAAGTGTTTGCCAGAAAAAGCTCAGATCAGAAACTCAAAACCATTCCAGGCCCTTTGCTTCGCGCCGGAATCGGAATCGAACCAAGGATACTCAGGCTCGCAACACTTCGCCCATGGAAATTCATATATTTCATGCCACTCCACCCAGTGCTCCTCTCTCTAACAGTGACTGTGTTCGTCCCACAAATAGTGTGTGTCGACGTCGCCGGCACTCCCGTCAAGTCGCAAGTGTTTTTGTACCAGTGTCAGTTCACGCTGCATGAGACAGTCGCTCTTGTCATCAGCAGGACAATAAACTTTTTGTGGACTTGGACATTAACGGCAAAGTGATACCATTCCAGTTCGATACCGGGGCTGCAGTTTCACTGCTCAATCAAGACACTTACAAACTGCTGGGCACACCTCCATTGCGTGCCGCAACTGTTAAGTTAACTAGCTATTCGGCTCACCAGCTCCCTGTGTTAGGACAGTGCAGCCTTCTTGCAACATACAAGGGACAAACAAAACTTGCGTCATTTTATGTCCTTCGTTCTTCTTCTGCAGTGAACTTGTTTGCTTTCGATTTATTTCTGTTGTTTAACTTGTCTATAGTAAATCAGGTCCTATCGGTCAACCATACTGTGCCTTCAGACAGTGTTTCTCGTCTATGAGAAGAATTTGCAGACCTTTTTGCACCGGGCCTCGACTGCGCTAAGAACTATAAAGCACATTTGGAACTGAAAGTAAACGCGCAACCGAAATTTTTCAGATCGCGCAATGTTCCCCACGCATTGCGTGATGAGGTCGCAAAAACATTACACGATTTGGAATCACAAGGTGTAATTGAACGTGGGCATCACCCTTAGTAATTTTGCCAAAACCTTCGGTAAAATTGAGACTTTGTGTGGACTTCAAGGCAACAGTGAATCCACAACTAGTGATTGCAACTTTTCCTTTACCCCGCCCGGAAGATCTTTTGGACAAACTGTGCCCAGGTAAATATTTTTCGAAGTTGGACCTGGCAGATGCGTACTTGCAAATACTGGTGGACGGAGAATCCCAGCGCGTTTTGGTGGTTAACACGCATCTTGGTTTGTATCGATTCAAACGACTGCCATTCGGTTGTACATCCGCCCCTGCATTGTTTCAGCAATATCTACAAACTGTTGGTGCGTCGGTCCCTACTGCAGCAAAGTATCTGGACGATATTGTGATCTCTGGAAAGACGGAAGAAGAACATTTAACCAATCTCAGAACATTATTTCAGGTCTTGCGACAAAATGGTCTTCGCTTGCGGAAGGACAAATGTGTGTTTTTTGCTCGTGATTTGCCATATCTGGGACATGTACTCAATGCCCAAGGCATACATCCCAGTTCAGAGCACCTCCGTGCCATACAAGACTTGCCTTCGCCGCAGAATTTGAAGCAGATACAGAGTGTGCTGGGAAAAATAAATTACTATAACAAATATGTTCCACAGGCCTCTTCCATTTCAGCACCGCTTCATCGCTTACGCCGTAAAGGTGTTCCGTTCGTCTGGACGACGGAATGCGAAAGCGCCTTTCGCCAGTTGAAATCGGCGTTGCTTTCCAATACTTGCCTTACGCCATTCGGTCCCCGGAAGCCCCTTTTGTTGATGGTGGATGCATCGGATTTCGGGATCGGTGCTGTGCTTGCGCACAAAGATGGATCGCACGATCGCCCTATTGCTTTTACGTCCAAATTGCTCTCGTCTGCGCAACGAAATTATTCACAGATCGAGAAAAAAGCATTGGCTCTCGTATTTGGTGTTACAAAGTTTCATGATTTCTTGTATGGTCGTCACTTTACCATCATCACAGACCACAAACCTTTGACATCGCTTTTTCATCCGACCAAGCCTGTGCCTCCACGTATAGCGCAGAAATTCATTCGCTGGTCTATTTTCCTCTAGCAGTACCGCTACGATATCTTGTATCGGTCCACTGCTAAGCAAGGAAACGCCGATGCGTTGTCCCGTTTGCCTGTTGCTGAGGATAGCGCATTCGATTCCTCCGAACTTGCTTGCATGTTCATTGATTCGGAAACCGATGACGTGGTCGAATCGTTTCCGACTGATTTTCGTCGTGTAGCTACAGCCACAGCTGCCGACCCTGTCCTTGCTACCGTTCTGCGTTTTGTTGCTACGCAATGGCCCTTGTCAAAGTCACGGATCGGGGATCCGTTGGTTCGCCGATTTTTTGCTCACAAGGAGAGACTTTTTGTACGACGTGGTGTTTTGCTGTTGCGTTCTGATAATGATCAGTCCAGGGTCGTGGTCCCACGTTCGTTAGAGTACTCTGTCTTACAGCTTCTCCACAAAGGACATTGGGGTATAGTGAGAACGAAACAACCTGCTCGTCAGTACTGTACTTGGTTCGGAATCGATGCCGCGATTACGAAAATGTGCTCTTCTTGCACGGTGTGTGCCGAACAACAATCAGCACCACCGCGGAAATTCTTTGCATGGCCAAAAGCCACTTCCCCTTGGCAACGCTTACACATCGATTTTGCTGGTCCATTCTGGAATGCTCGATGGTTGGTTGTGGTAGATTCATTCAGTAATTTTCCTTTTGTTGTCTGGATGTCTTTCACGACGTCATCTGCCACCATCCAAGCGTTATCTGCTATCTTTTGCATTGAAGGTCTTCCACAGACTGTTGTTTCCGACAATGGCCCACAATTCATGTCCGCAGACTTTCAGTCTTTCTGCAAGGCCAATGGTATTCAACATCTGACGTCCGCGCCGTTTTCGCCACAGTCAAACGGTGCCACTGACCGTTTGGTCAGGACTTTCAAGTCACAGATGTTGAAGTTGAAAGAGTCGGATTCTCGGGAGGACGCGTTATTGCTCTTTTTGTCCTCGTATCGCTCTCAGCCCCGAGATGGTCGCTCGCCGGCTGAGTTGCTCCCCGGTCGTCATCATCGAATCTTGAGGTCTTTGCTACATCCGCCGCATCAGGTTCCTGTGCAGCGGCAGACACCTGCTTTCGCCCCAGGCGACGTTGTCTACTACCGCAACTATCGAGGTTCACGGCGTTGGCTCGAAGGGCGCATTCTTCGCTGCCTCGGCCGCACTATGTATCTGGTTTTGGGAGCCTCTGGTGAGGTGCGTCGGCATCTCCATCAGCTGCGCCTCTGTCGTCGCACGGGATCTGCCGCTCCCCGTCTGCTTTCAGCGACGGTGCCGTCCGGTCAGCGCCCTGGGGACCCATCTACTGGCTCGCCTCAGTCCCAGGTGTTACCGACGCTGCCTTCCATTTTGCCCCATGGCGACGCGCCGCCGCCGCCGCCGCCGCCTGTTCTCCCGCCGGCGACGCCCGCTGTGGACGCGTCGCTGCAACAGCCGGGCGCCTCCCTTGGGTCACGCGCCGCCGATCGCTTCCCGTGACCAGTTGTCCTCCGCCATGGAACTCTTGCCCGCTCCGAACCATATGTCGTCTTCGCCCGTCGGGTGCCCAGGCCCGATGGAGGTCGATCCTTCGGCCCCTCCTGTCTCTCTACGGGCGCATACACCGCATGTTGGCGTGCACCCTGGAGAAGGTTTTGAGGCGTTTCCTAGCTCCCCGCGGTCCGAATGGCAGGGTGCGGGTGGCACAGCCTCGCCTGTTGTTAGGCTCCCCACCTCGTCGCATACGTCAACATGGGGTCCTCCCCACGGCGGGCGGAAGCCTTATGCCGCAACCGTGCGCCGATTTGCGGGGGAGGGATATGGTGTCACCGCCAGACAGCACACTTGCTAGGTGGTAGCCTTTAAATCGGCCGCGGTCCGTTAGTATACGTCGGACCCACGTGTCGCCACTATCAGTGATTGTAGACCGAGCGCCGCCACACGGCAGGCCTAGAGAGACTTCCTAGCACTCGCCCCAGTTGTACAACCGACTTTGCTAGCGATGGTTCACTGACAAAATACGCTCTCATTTGCCGAGACGATAGTTAGCATAGTTTTCAGCTATGTCATTTGCTACGACCCAGCAAGGCGCCATTACCAGTTACTATTGATACTGAATCATGTACAGACAAGAGCGACGCTCATCATTTATGGATTAAAGTTAAGTATTCCTCCAGCTACGTCCGTTTTTCTAAAGTCTAATTTCCTTGTCCTGTTCCAGACCTCACGCCAGCCTGCGTGAGCTAAAACGCGTGCCGTTCGGCTTCCTCTAGTACCCGGTGTTGGCTCTCCTTCCAACCCACAACAGAGAGCATATCTTGAGTTACAGCTTCCATAGCTGCTGCTATGAGATGTCTCAGTTCATTAATTGTTGTTGTTAACGGAGGCACATAAACAGTCTTTTATAAACCCCCAAAAGAAATAATCACATGGTCATGTACTTTGGTCCAGTGCGACCGATCCATCGTTCAGTAATCCTTTGATTTAAAAATTACAGCACTTCCAGATGCCAGTGAGGCGGTGCCCCATCCTGTTGGTAAATGAAGTAGTTCGAATCATTATCCAACTGTGGGAAGAGAAAGTTTTCAAGCATATCGAGATATGTACTTCTTGTAACAGTGTTCTCGGCAAAGAAAAATGGACTGTACACCTTTTCCCCTGAAACTGCACAAAACACATTAAATTTTGGAGAGTCCCTCTCATGTTGTACAACATCACGTGTTGTTCCGTACCCCATATTCTCACCTTATGACGGTTCTCCTTTCCATTTAAATTGAATGTTGCCTCGCCACTAAACACTAAGTGTGGGAGAAAACTGTCCTCCTCCTCCATCTCGCCAAGAACGAAATTACAGAACTCCACACGCTGTCGTTTGTCACCTTCACGAGCAGCTTGCAGTAGCTGAATTTTGTAAGGTTTCATGTATAAACGACGACGCAACATACGCTAGACAGACATCGGGAGCATGTTCGCTGTCGAGTTGCACGGCAAACGGATTTCTGTGGACTCAAAAAAAAGTTCAAATGTGTGTGAAATCTTACGGGACTTAACTGCTAAGGTCATCAGTCCCTAAACTTACACACTACTTAACCTAAATTATCCTAAGGACAAACACATACATCCATGCCCGAGGGAGGACTCGAACCTCCACCGAGACCAGCCGCACAGTCAATGACTGCAGCGCCTGAGGCCGCTCGGCTAATCCCGCGCGGCTCTGCGGACTCCTTGTGAAACTATGGCCGATGTGTTCGACGTCTGTGTCAGACTCTCGGGGACGGCCTGGCGATTTGCCTTTACACAAACAACCTGTTTCTTGGAATTGTTCGTGCCATCGTCTAAAGCTCTGTACTGTAGGAGGATCCACACCATACCTAGTACGAAAATCACGCTAAACCGTAATTATCGACACGCACTGCGCAGAACGTAAAACACAAAACGCATTTTGTTGTCCCGAAAGAATTCTTACCAGAGCTGAAGTGGGCGTACACTGCTGCTACCTAGCAGGAACCAATTAAAACTCAAGAGTTTGCTCTTTCCAACAGTACGTTGTTCACGCACATATCTCAAATAACGTAATAGTTACGACTTTTTTAAATCGTATGATTCTTTTTGATACAACCTGTATTTCGTTCCAAAGACGGACGAACAAGCTATTAAGCACTTGGGCATTATGTTTTGGCCTCTCGGTGTATTTTCTACAGTCACTTCAGTTCTTCGAAAAGTTTCTTAACAAATTGTCTCTCTGTGTGCCAAAATTTATCTTCATTAAATCGATTTCACAACCGTTGTTCAAAAGTAACGTTTTCTCCTAACATCTGTTGTTCATAACAAATAATATCACATCCAATCAATAGTCACACAGGACGCTTTAAATTCACTGTTCATAATGTATTATCATCAATAGCAAAATTAAAACTCACAGTTCTTTTCAAATTTGCACTGCTCAGAATTCCTCCCATTTCAGTTATTCACCGTCTAATCATTATTTTTCAAACTTTACACGTGATTTCTGCTACCTGTTATTCACTGCCCAGCACATTTCCTCCCGTGTTGATTACACATCGTTTACTGGGCGTTTTCCCTGTTAGGGATGCCAAGTGTAATATTTTTAAAGAGGATTAATACATACTATTAAAATTATCTGCTGTGGAATGGCATTTTCCCCATACAAGGCGTGTCGGTATGACGGTATGCCTAATATATTTACCTAATTCTCAAACGGTGCAAATTGTAATACTCACGAACTATATGGTGGAGTCCCGAATGCAACATTTTCCACCAGAAAGCTATGCCAGGTGCAGCAGACATGGTGGATTTCTAAATGCAACAGCCGCTCCCACTTTTCCTAGCAAATGTTCAAATGTGTGTGAAATCTTATGGGACTTAACTGCTAAGGTCATCAGTCCCTAAGCTTACACACTACTTAACCTAAACTATCCTAAGGGCAAACACACACATCCATGCCCGAGGGAGGACTCGAACAACCACCGGGACCAGCCGCACAGTCCACAACTGCAGCGCTAAGACCGCTCGGCTAATCCTGCGCGGCTTTTCCTAGCACAACTGGAGGTAATTTGCTTACCTCCCATTCTCTAGACACCGAGCGAGGTGGCTCAGTGGTTAGCACACTAAACTCGTTTCCGCCGGGACGACGGTTCAAATCCGCTTTCGGCCATGCCTATTTAGGTTTTCCACGATTTCCGTAAGTCACTTCAGGCAAATGTTGGGACGATTCCTTTGAAATGACACTGCCGATTTCCTTCCGCATCCTTCTATAATCCGAGCTTGTGCTCTGTCTCTAATGACCAAGCTGTCGAGGGAACGTCAATCACTAATCTCCCCCTCTGTCTTCTAGGTGACTCGTAATCGTCGACCCGATTGGTTCCTTCTCCGCCGGCCGTTGGCTCTGACACGCAGGCAATGAACCGTGCGTAACAGTGTGGGAACTAGGAAGGTTCCAATGTTACTATAATGAGAAGTGCGAGATGTTAGGGTGACAACTAGTTTTGTTTTATTTACCCAATCGCAAAAGCAGAAAGACGATTTCTTGAGCCAGTCTACTATTAATACTTATAGCAAAGTTTCTGGATATTAATCGTTTTCCGAGCACCAAAAAAAGTCACAGCAAAATGCTCCACTCCTAGAATTCACACGAGATCTCACATATGTGTTTTCTGAGGCAACTTTAATAAATTGCTCAGTCTTTATGCGAAATTACGCTTCATACATTGTCATTTGTTGCCTCCACGGAAACCTATCGTAGACTCCAAGTAGGTTTATTCTGGGATACATGTATCGCAACTTGTATGAGCGTCATGTCAGTTTGACGTGTCACGATCCATCATTTCATACAAAAGGTCACCCATCTTGTATGCGGACCTTCCCGCTTATGTAAGTCGCATGTACACTACTGGCCATTAAAATTGCTACACCACGAAGATGACGTGCTACAGACTCGAAATTTTACCGACGGGAAGAAGATGCTGTGATATGCAAATGATCAGCTTTTCAGAGCATTCACACAAGGTTGGCGCCGGTGGCGACACCTACAACGTGCTGACATGAGGAAAGTTTCCAACCTATATCTCATAAACAAACAGCTGTTTACCGGTGTTGCCTGGTGAAACGTTCTTGTGTTGCCTCGTGTAAGGAGGAGAAATGCGTACCATCACGTTTCCGGCTTTGATAAAGGTCGGATTGTAGCCTGTCGCGACTGCGGTATATCGTATCGCGACATTGCTGCTCGCGTTGGTCGAGATCCAATGACTGTTAGCAGAATATGGAATCGGTGGGCTCAGGAAGGTAATAAGGAACGCCGTGCTGAATCCCAACGGCCTCGTATCACTAGCAGTCGAGATGACAGGCATCTTATCCGCATGGCTGTAACGGATCGTGCAGCCACGTCTCGATCCCTGAGTCAAGAGATGGGGACGTTTGCAAAACAACAACCATCTGCACCAACAGTTCGACGACGTTTGCAGCAGCATGGACTATCAGCTCGGAGACCATGGCTGCGGTTACCCTTGATGCTGCACCACAGACAGGAGCGCCTGCGATGGTGTACTCAACGACGTACCTGGGTGCACGAATGGCAAAACGTCATTTTTCGGTTGAATCCAGTTTCTGTTTACAGCATCATGGTGGTCACATCCGTGTTTGACGACATCGTGGTGAACGCACGTTGGAAGTATGTATTCGTCATCGCCATACTGGCGTATCACCCGGCGTGATGGTATGGGGTGCCATTGGTTACACGTCTCGGTCACCTCTTGTTCGCATTGACGGCACTTTGAACAGTGGACGTTACATTTCAGATGTGTTACGACCCGTGGCTCTACCCTTCATTCGATCCCTGTGAAATCCTACATTTCAGCAGGATAATGCACGACCGCATGTTGCAGGTCCTGTACGGGCCTTTCTGGATACAGAAAATGTTCGACTGCTGCCCTGGCCAGCACATTCTCCAGATCTCTCACCAACTGAAAACGTCTGGTCAATGGTGGCCGAGCAACTAGCTCGTCACAATACGCCAGTCACTACTCTTGATGAACTGTGGTATCGTGTTGAAGCTGCATGGGCAGCTGTACCTGTACACGCCATCCAAGCTCTGTTTGACTCAATGGCCAGGCGTATGAAGGCCGTTATAACGGCCAGAGGTGGTTGTTCTGGGTACCGATTTCTCAGGATCTATGCACCCAAATTGCGTGAAAATGTAATCACATGTCAGTTCTAGTATAATATATTTGTCCAATGAATACCCATTTATCATCTGCCTTTCTTCTTGGTGTAGCAATTTTAATGGCCAGTAGTGTACATTTTATGAATAATTTTTTCGCGATATACTCAAGTCGCAGATGTTGCGCATGCACAGTAAAAGCCCTTCTTGGCGCTATGGCGCCATGTTTGCTTACAAATGACTATTTGATCTTGAGTTTTCTGTGTTGTAAGTTGTATTCGTTGCATTTTATGGTGTTTTCGGTGTGTGTTGGTGTAGTTAGTGGAAGTTCAAGTGTGCTGCATACGTCTGTCTTGCGTAGTTATTTTTAATTAGTTTTTAAAAGTAATGACATGCTGGACGAAGCGGAATGCTCTTCATTTTATTGATACGGTGCGTTTAAATACACTGCCGGAAAAAATAGTACACGTGGGAAGACGATGTCGATTTTGATCCTACGACGGCATTTGCCCCCTGGGGGATAGTGGATGTACTGATAATGGTTTCAATATCGTCCGCCAACAGATAGCGTACTGGCATAGTTACCAGAGTACCATCTGTATCTATCCTTTAATGGGAAATCCTCGCAGTCAAAAGGTTCAGTGAGGTGCACAAGTGTGAAGCAAGCAGACAACAATGCCATGGAGACGCACTCGGACTTCCTACAGTGCCAACTCAGCGTGTCTGAAAGGCTGAAAAGCTTGCTTGATAAAGTTAGAGATCCTGGGAGGGGACGCCAAATGAAAAGCTTCTACTTATGTATCTAATCCACACTGTAATAAAATAAAAATGGGAAGGAACTGTTAATCAGAACTCAGGGAGAAGTTGTGATCTAAATCACAATAGATTTATTTCTTATTAGCATTACAGGACAACAAAAATGACGACAGAAACATGACACAAACATTTTTTATTTAACAAACGCTTTCACTAACATGGGGTCTATGGTGTACAAAGTGATCACACACGACACTAACCAGAACATTAATCGCTTTATCTGACTTTATACATGTGAATCCGAGTTATGGCACAAAACTACGCCACCACCAAGCATCTATACTCTAGTATTCAAAAAAGAAAAATATGTTTCGAAAGAACAGGCTGCTGAGAAACATATATTAGAGCCCTACGACGCAGCAGCGAATACTTTACCCTCCTGCTGGTCAAGGCGGCACACCATGATGCATACGGCGCCTGAAGTCGTGGACGGCGGCAATCTGTTATTAATGGCGCGTTCCCGAAAAATGTAAGTACGCTGTTTCACGTTTGGTTAATTCGGAACACAGTTACTTGCCTATGAGCCTTTGAAACCCCGGTGGATTCCAGTGTGCAGATGGACCCGTTTGCTGTTCTTCCAAACCAATTTGACTCAGTGACACGACTGTGTGTGACGGAATTTGTCGTACACCCACATTTCACTCATTGTGAGCATGATGATATAAGCAGTACCTCTGATGGTTCAGAAGGTGACTGGCACAGGCTCAAAGTGGCACACTAGCAAAGGACACAAGTCTCACCGTTTAGGTAGAGACCTGCAGTTCTTTACTAGCGTAGCGCTAGTACAGGAGTGACTTCTTCCGTTCTGCTCGCTTCCTCCTCAGCTCGGTACCAAAGCAAAATTTACATTATAGACTCCCCCCACTTTCGCACAAGCCAATCACGAGTTGGAGCCCGGCATTCTTAGCTGGGAGTCTCCTCAAATTCCCACCTTTTTACAGTTTCTTGAGTTTTAATCTATAGCTCATAACCAATAGAGTGTGGTCAGAGTCCACGTCTGCCCCTGGAAATGTCTTACAATTTAAAACCTAGTTCCTGAACCTCTGTCTTACCATTATATACTCTATCTGAGACCTTCCAGTAACTCCAGGCTTCTTCCATGTATACAATCTTCTTTTATGATTCTTGAACCAAGTGTTAGCTATGATTAAGTTATGCTCTGTGCAAAATTCTACCAGGCGGCTTCCTCTTTCATTCCTTACCCCTATTCCATATTCACCTACTACGTTTCCTTCTCTTCCTTTTCCTACTATCGAGTTCCAGTCACCCATGACTATTGAATTTTCGTCTCCCTTCACTATCTGAATAATTTCTTTTATCTCATCATACATTTCATCAGTCTCTTCGTCATCTGCGGAGCTAGTTGGCATATAAACTTGTACTACTGTGGTAGGCGTGGGCTTTGTGTCTATCTTGGCCACAATAATGCGTTCACTATGCTGTTTGTAGTAGCTTACCCGCATTCCTATTTTGCTATTCATTATTAATCCTACTCCTGTATTACCCCTATTTGATTTTGTATTTATAACCCTGTATTCACCTGACCAGAAGTCTTGTTCCTCCTGCCACTGAACTTCACTGATTCCCACTATATCTAACTTTAACCTATCCATTTCCCTTTTTAAATTTTCTAACGTACCTGCCCTGTTAAGAGATCTGACATTCCACGCTCCGATCCGTAGAACGCCAGTTTTCTTTCTCTTGTTAACAACGTCGTCCTGAGTAGTCCCCGCCCGGAGATCCGAATGGGGGACTATGTTACCTCCGGAATATTTTATCCAAGAGTGCGCCATCATCATTTAACCATACAGTAAAGCTGCATGCCCTCGGGAAAAATTACGGCTGTGGTTTCCCCTTGCTTTCAGCCGTTCGCAGTACCAGCACAACAAGGCCGTTTTGGTCAGTGTTACCAGGCCAGATCAGTCAATCATCGAGACTGTTATCCCTGCAACTACTGAAAACACTGCTGCCCCTCTTCAGGAACCACATGTTTGTCTGGCCTCTCAACAGACCAGACACCCCTCAGTTGTGGTTGCACCCACGGTACGGCTATGTGTATCGCTGAGGTACACAAGTCTCACCAGCAATGGCGAGGTCCATGGTTCATGGGGGGGGGGGGGGGGGGGGAGGGTTAAATATCCAATTTTAAATACGTTGCCAACTATTTTTGTGATGCAGACCTGCAAATGGCTTAACGATATTTTCTTCTAAGCGAAAGGCCTCGAAGACGTATTCCTACCAGGGAGAGGAGCAGGAGGTGGTATTTGCAGAGTTTTGTTCTGTAACATTCTATAAAATGTGGTGTCCTTAAATAAACCACCATCTTAAATGCGCTCTTGTGTGCCAAGATCACCATAAACTATTTTGTAATTAGCATCAGCAGTTGCTAACAAAGCAATGCTGAAGCACTGTTTCTAATTAAAATAAACTGTTCCACTATTGGGTAGTGCCACAGTGTCACTTTGCCTTCCATCTATAGCTCCCAAACATCTGGGGAAAATTCATTTTTCTTCATTCCTTTATACTCGCAGGAAGCTGGAAAGAAAATTGTTTTAATTTCATTTACATATAGATTCCCCCAAGTAACATTTTTGAATATGTAAAATATCTCGAATGTAATGTATAGCTCACTTTGCCTTTTTTAAAGGTCATCAAAGCCCCATCCTCAGAAGGAGAAGAAATTATTTTCGTCTGGAGGATAGGGAAGTGGATGAATTTATTTTCACAAGAAGTTGTGGAAGCCAAAAAATCTCCTCCTAACGGCGAAGAGCACGAAGAAATTGCAGGTGCAAGTGGTAGTGCATGTGGAAGTTCAAGTGGAAATGCTTATTCAAGCATTCATTAAAGAACAACAAAACAAGTGGAAGAAGACAGTAGAAAAGGTTTAATAAAAACATTAAAGAAAGTGGGAGAAAATTTCGAAAACAGAAAATCGAGTCAGTCGAGTAGGTGAAGTAGTTGTCAATTTGTTTGAAAATGGCCGTATAACAATAATGATCACGTCAGAAAACGCAGATTATAAATGTTTGCTAGAGGAAAATGTTGATTTGATTAATGTACTGAAGGAAAATAATATATAACAATGAATAAAGTAAAATACAAATCGGTATTGTTGGGCATGTTTATTGCGCAGAAAGTATCGTCAGAAATTTGATATTGTATCACTGGTTGAAGCAAGCCAATCATCCCAAAGCACTGAAGAGCATCTCACTGTTAGTAAATTTTTGGGAAATTTATTTCCTTAGTAGAGCTTATGAATTATGCTTACAGTAGTACGTTACTTTTCTAAACAGCACTAGTACCAATTGATTTCCTGAAAAGAAATCACGATATCTTTATCTTTCTTAAAATAGTTAGTGCATTGCCTTTCCTACTGCATATTTCACTCTGATGTAAACAATATTGATCATGCATGCACAAATGAAGATAAAATTTAATATTCTTTTTAGGGTTCACAGTTACTGAAATTAGTTTTGGCACTCTAACAAAAGAAAGTATAAGAGCTTATAATATAGAAAATAAAGAAAACAGTAGGTGCTCATTGCCGGTATAAACAATAAAAATTATGAAAGGACTTTTTTTCAAATGCTATTTGCTTTCTCTGTACTGGGCAAAATTGTGTACGAAATTATAGGGCAAGGTATATTTGTCATCTTGACAACAACTAATAAGAATAAGTTAAAGAATTTTATTGTACGTTATATTATTCCTATATTATGTATTCTTATATTATTATTACATATTCTTACAAGTTAGGAATTTTAATAACTTCCGTTCTACCTTTACTTCCTGGAATAAAACTTGCACCATGGCCTCTTAGACCCGAAGAACAATATTGCATAATGAGCCTTTTGATATCCTATGCAAGTAAATTAAAGTGGGAAAGGAATCCCCAGTGGCCAGATATCTGAGAGCCACTGACAACAGATCTTCTGGTGGACTCGCTTCCCGAAAGTTTGTCTTGGTTCTGGATACAAGAGGAGCCACAAGAGACAACAAACTACCGAAATCTTCCATGATCATCCTCACATAATTTTTGAAATACACGTCATCTTCGAGAGTTAGTTCTTGAACGAGCATTGCTTAAACTCCGTGAGTACCTCGTTTGCGAAGGAACTCTCGTTGTCACTATCTGCGCTTCCTACACCATCCTTTCCTTTCTTAATCAAAAAGGGCAAGCGCGCTAGCATTTTGTAATGTGAAGTCCTCCACATCGCGGATTCAGAACAGCTCTGCACCACTGAACTCAGTGACACAAATCTCCAGATCTAAAATAACGATCATATACTTAGCAGCGCGCAAAAACAAGTCACGATACATGTCCCGGAGATGCGTATTCGTGTCGCACGTACTCGTACCGATACAAATCCTAGACGTAAATGCATCTTTTGATTCACATGAGATTGCGCATCTACGTCATCCGATGCAATGTTTAAGGGTAGCCGGAGGTGGTCAAATCCTAAAAATTACGATTTTTCTTTTTTGCTACCGAAAATTAATTGGAACATTCCTCTTTAATGTAAACTTTGAATTATTCTTCTACTCGCCCTGGAAGTGGAGTTATTACCATTTTCCCCCCACGCCTGCAGAGGAAATGGGCGAGCGCTGAATGCATCTAACACCCTCTCGTGACTTCCTGGCGAACTGCTCGGGATTTTCTCGGCCTGTTACGCATACAGCGCCTTATGTTACGCATACAGCGAGTGTGCAAGGGTTGGCAACATTGTTTTCTGTGACAAATGGAGCGCTAAGAGCGCGGAACATCGTCTCTTTGCTGTTTACCGTTTCGAATTAGTTCAGTGTTGCGCCTGTTGTTGGTAGTATTATACTTCTTGTGTAAAGCGTTGTTCTGGTTACGATGCCACGTTTTAGTAACCGTGTATATAAGAGGAAGAACGTAGGGAAAAGAAAATTAACACTAATACCAAGTTGCGATACTACAATTACTGAAACAGTGCGTTCTTCTGCTAAGCAACACATGGCCAGCCATAGCCCTGTGACATCTTCTAGCAAGAAGCTGACTGGTAGAAGTGACAGATTTCGTGAATATGATAGTGACAGTGATGATATTTTTCATGACTTAGCACAGCCAGAATTGTTACACAAATGTCTACACGGAAAGACGCAGAATCCTAATGAGTGCGTAAACAATTTGATTTGGAAAGTGATTCCTAAAAGGGTGTTTGTAAGCATAAAAACACTGCACTTTGGCATTTATGATGCAATAGCAACGTACAACCAAGGGAACAGTGTGAAGTGTGAAGTCTGAAGGCATTAGGATTTACAGCTGGGGTGAACACTGTACGAGCATTAAGAAATATTGACAGAGAAAGGATAAGAGGAGCAGAAAGAAGAGAAAGGCATATGAAGTATGATGGAACAACAGGCCAGAAAAGAAGACAGAAGAGGAAGCTTTTGGAGGATGAAGAAGACCCTGATAATCCATCCTATAGTGCAGGAATGTATTGAGAAACTTTGATAGCCATTTCCCATAAATTAGAATTTTTCGAATATAAAGAACATTTTCTCAAAATCCACTCAAGCTAGAGAGACGAAATTTTTATACAGCACTCCTAGAGGTCAAATTTACATTGCAACACAGCCACTTGGCAATACGTTCAGTAGTTTCATTTCAGTTTAATTATAAGGCAATTATTTGTAAAAAAATTTGGGTCATTAATAAAAAAAATAATTGGAAGGAAACTAGAAAAGATACTCCAAAATCCCTCTGTCATAACTGCAATACTAAACCACTCTATATGTAAAAAAAAAATTCAAACTTTTCTATTTGATAGTTTATTCATAAATGTTCCTCAAACTTAGTGATTTTACATGGGCAGCATAGGCACCTCCGGCTCCCCTTAACAAACCGTTCTCTTTTACGCGAAATCACATTTCATGCGCGGATTCATGTATTACCTCCTCGGAAATCGATCGCAGACTAGTAGTGAGCTATCTTAACAGTTTGACGCCCGTTCGCTCAGGGCGCGCTTATGTTTGGTTCTTATTATCCACCAATGACTATCAATACTAACTGAAATTTGTAATCAGTGTCTCAAAAATGGCTCTAAGCACTGTGGGACTTAACATCTGAGGTCATCAGTCCCCTAGACTTAAAACAACTTAATCCTAACTAACCTAAGGACATCACACACACCCATGCCCGAGGCAGGATTCGAACCTGCGACCGTAGCAGCAGCGCGGTCCCGGACTGAAGCGCCTAGAACCGCTCGGTCACAGCGGCCGGCTCAGTGTCTCAATGCGAGCTGAAAGTTATAGAATTTATTGTTAAGAAGTTGTCAGTGCACGTAATGTCAGGAGCACGTTTGGAACGTACATTAACATTTAAACACTAAAAATAAATATTGAAAGATATGCTTCTTGGCGACCAGCCTCATGGCTGAATCTCCACTGTCTCTATAGGTTCCAGCACGATGCAGCTTCCACTCATTTCACCGTTCTCACGCTCGAGATCACCTGTAGCGTTACACGACGGGTATGCATCTTGCTACCTTACAGCGACGTGGATTTTTCTGTACTGTACTAAGCGTAACAACTAATATAAAAACATGTAGGCAGACGTGTGACTTAAACGCCACAGTACGGCTTCATAACATCTGCCAAAATATTCTAGTATATTATTGTTGTACGTTTCTCATATTTTGATGAAATAATGAAGACATTCTTATAATGTACCACGTACTCATTCACCGTTTTTTAACTCAAAGGCCCAAAGTTTTCCTCTGCGTTTCCTTTTCATGGCTTTTATTAAAATGTTAACAAACACAATACATTGAGCAGTATTTCGATTATTGACAGTGTAAGTAACGTAAAACTTGAAAATAAAGGAAGTTTCCCCATAGGGGTTCGACCCACGACCCTTGGATGACCGTTCTGCATTCTTTCCGTTGCAATAGCCTCCCCCTGGAAACTTCGCTACTATAAATGGCTGATGCCTCTCCTGACCCGCGCAAAGTATGCTATTTTTTTTCTAATCGCTTTGCCATCTGCAGCTCACACTTCCATCACTTTCATTTCCAGTTCATTGGTTGGTAGATTTGGGAGAGGGGACTAAACAGCCAGGTCATCAGTCCCATAGGATTAGTGAAGGATGTGGAAGGAAGTCGGCGGTGCCTTTTTAAAGGAGCTATCCCGGCATTTGCCTGAGGTGATTCAGATAAATCACGAAAAACCTAGATCAGGCTGGCCGGACGCGGGTTTGAACTGTCGTCCTCCCGAACGCGAGTCCAGTGTGCTAACCACTGCGCCACCTCGCTCGGTTTTCATTTCTTGCTAAGTCGTGCATGTACTATATATCTGGAGGAAATCGGTCATGACAATTAAGTGCGGCCCCTTTGTTAGAGGGTTTACTCTGCACATAAAGTTATGCAAACACCCAAATAAAAATTCATATCAAAATTCGAAGAACAGCAGTTTGTTATTCCATTGGAACACGAATATGATTTTAATTGGTTGGAGTCTCTGTCGATTACGGATTTTAAAGCGACTCTTATTCACCCCTAAGCACGGAATGCACCCCATCTGTCTGTGTCTACAGTAAAACTCATGTCCAAGTTTGAGAAGCTTTTGTAAATGTTTACATAGCGTATATCTGAGATGGGACGTGGGTACCAGCCCTGTATTTACTTCGTGGGATGTGGGAAACAGCCTAAAAACCACATCCAGGCTGGCTGGTTCAGCAGCCGTCGTCGTCAATCCGCGCGCATTAACGCGCTTTTTTTCGTTTTTTTGTCCAAATGCCATTGGAAATTCAATAAAAGTTCATGTAAATACATATGTCGTTCCACTGTGCCACACTTCAAGTGGCATACATGCAAAACAACATGAGGGACGTGAAAAATATATTAAAAAAAAAGAAAAAGTGGGACTCGATTCAGCGATCCACCGGTCACGGAACTCGAACGCTAACCACTTTTTTCCTCTGAATAACAGAGAACACAATCGGCGAAACTGCTTGTCAAAGACAGAAAACGACAAATGAGCAAGGTTATATACCCCGATATGGTCTCTCAGTATCTCTATCTGATAAGGGCCACAGCCGTTGACCCCCTAAAACAACATCTCGTTTGGTAAACGTGAGATTCAGCATGTTAGCAAAATTGTCCCGATAACGGGGCAATTGCGAGGCGTCCCAATACGCAGTGAGCTGAAACGTCGAAAAGTCATCTCCCACACCAGCAACAACAAAATGTACAAAATGAGCAATTAACCATATCACGGACTTCGGAAAAAAGGAGGAATCCGGCTGTAAATGCTGTGACATAACTCCCGGTGTTAATTCCGTAGCCAGAGGAGCACTGCAGGTGAGCACTGCAGGTAAATCTATGCGGAAGCGTGTCCAAGGAGCCTCATCGACAACACGTAGCCGAGTCACTACGTTCAATTCGGTGTAGACGTTCATTAGTACGTAGTAAGCTATTAATGACTCTGTACCGAGAGGAAGCACTTCCCTCATGTGAATGGCAGACTGATGGTCCATATAATTTTCCAGCGAATGCGGTGGTAACAGTTCAACGGGACTGGGACACAGCACCCCGTCTCCGCCAGCAAGCAGGAATTTTGAAGCGCTCTGCTAACCGGGCAGGTTCTCTGTCTCTTGTTAATTGGCCTTGCGTGAAGCCTCATGTACGTGTCGCGACACGTGGCAAGTTTAACTTGAGTTACAACGTTACATTTGACGAGTCACCTACGAGGTTGTTTGCGTGTTGCTTCTATTACCAGCCCCGGATCTACGATATTTCCGAATTTCCGAACCGGGGCAAAAACGTGATAGTGGCGCCCCCCTCCCTCCCCCCGAGCTTTTGAGACAGAACGTTAAAAATAAAAAATAAAAAAGTATGTTCATTTTGTAGCGCACATCTTTCTGAGGAGTTATATATATCAAACATATATGTTCGAGGAAACGTAAGACTTGTTATTTTGTCGTAAGTGTGCCAAAGTGCAGTGCCACGTTACTTCTCACAGCATTCTTCCATCGTACGTCACTGCATTTCGCTCTGTGGAATTCAAACGTGAACGTTTTGCAACGGTTGCCATCAAACATATATTTAGCACAGTGGAAATTAAAATGTTCTAAAAATTCACAATTAATACTGGGTGGGATTATTTGTGACCTGGAGAATAAGAACGCTTCATAAAATTTGCACTCTTTAATGCCTATTAGCTCATAACTATCTCTTTTGTGTGACATAAAATTAAATATAGGAAACATAAAACCAGTAAAGACAAGAGACCAGCAAGACATTACACATTCCTACCGCCCTTAGGTTCCAACATTTTTCTCTCTAATTTTGCTACAGCTTTACATTGCGTGCTTTCCTTTTTGCGTAAGAATCTATTATGTCAAAGTTCGTCTAACATTTTTTTTCTACAGAAAAACTCAAAACGTCTTTGGCTAATACTGAAAAAGCTCTTAATACGAATAGTGCCCAAGATTGGGGTGGCTACTCGATTTGATTACGTCTGTTTTGTCAGTGTCTGCTAGGCGAAACGAAATAGGCCTTTCTAATATTGTAGCAATTGTAACACACGCCAAATAAGCGAGACTGTTTTGGCACAAATAGTCGTTTATATTTACCTGATTAATATAAATAACACGATAGAATATAATCCACGAAGTACCAATATCAAATGCCTATTAGGCCTGCTACAAGCAAAACGTTTTACGTTAGGAAATAGTTTCGCATTTCATTCATATGCTCCAGTTTCCCGTACATGAGATCGAAAAGTAGCAATACGAAACTTTTGTATAAATTTGGAATCGTCGTATTCTTCCATATAATTTATGAGATGTCCTCGTTTCTTCTCTTTCCTTGTTCTAACAAACAATTTTGTCATCACTAAGTCTGTAACCTGCCATTGTCAAACCTTATTCTCCGGTTAACTTCACTAACCCTGCCAGAATCACCAATCAGGTTATCCCGCGTATATCCTCATTTCCGCTGTTATTACGCGTTCATACAACGCGTTTTCCGCGCTATTCCGAAAATAGAACTTAAAGCGGCTGCTAACCGGTGACTGTACAACTGGTCCTTAGCAGCGTAGCGATCTGGCAAAAATTTTCTGTCAAAATTTCATTTTCTTGAATACACCGAGAAGATAATATGTAATCTTTCTTACCTGTTATTACTGTTAGTCGTTTATTTCCACTCTGTTAATTTGAATATATGGGTTTTGCTAATACTTATAACAACGCTGCTCGTTCGGACACCCAATCAACCACATAAACAAATAGCGATTGGCATTCACCCTTTCGGCTCGTATAGCCCCGTTCCCTTTGGTCTGCGGGGCAGTTCTTTTTATTTCTAGATGCAACGGGAATTCACCTGACAGCACTCAAAAATCAACTTATGATTCCTTCAGAAATCAACTTAAAATGTGTTCAGAAATGTTCAAAAACCAGCTGCGATACGTTTCAAAATCATACGAACAAATAATAGAGTAACGTGCGCTGAATGCTAGGCGTTTTGTGAAACAAGGTTTTTTTTTTCCTTCAAGAATATGAATTTGGCGCGCCCGTTACCCATTTGCAACGTAAGGAAGTCGTGGGAACCCGGCGTCCTCCCGAATATTAGTACACAGCACCATGTCGCTCAATGTGTCACAGTTGCCCTACTACACTTGCCACACACAAACAGTTTCAGCTTGATCCACTTTATGACGCGCAAGAGACCTCAATACAAAAAGCATCGTACAATAAAAATAATGAGTGTAAGACTCGGTACATAGCTTCTCACAGAACTGCACGAGTCGTAAAAGTTGGTTTTTAAAGCAACCCAAATAAAAGAATTGAAAGTGTTACCTTTTTGGGGCTACAAATGGATCGGAACATTAACTTGAAAAATCACCACCTACAGTTAATAAAGTACCTGACTTTAGATACGTTTGCAGTGCTTATGGCTGCTACTATAGGTGATTTTAAAATGAAGAAACTAATTTATTTTGCATATTTCCATTCACTACTGAGTTACAGGGACAAAATTTTCAGAAAACAGAAGCGTGTCTTAAGAATTAAATCTGGTGTTCATATCTGCATGGACCTCAAAAAAACTTAGTATTTTGTTAACTTCCTATAGATATATTCATTAATAAGCTATCAGTACAAATATTTACCTTCCCTCAAAAAAATACAGAAAAGCATGTATATAACACTATGGCCAAAAACAAAATCTACAAATAACTCAGTGTTAACATTAGTACTTAAAAGAGTATGACACATGAGTACATATGAATCCACAACAACCTACCAGAGCACAGTAAATACCATGTAGATATTGTAGTGGAGTTTAAGCTCGAATTAAAGGACTTTCTATTGGGCAATTCCTTCTGCTCCAGTGACGAATGTTGTCACAGAAACTCTTAAATTCAATGTTATAGGTTATTTTATAAATCGAAGTAGAAGTGTAATAAAACAATCTTAAGTAGCCGGCCGAAGTGGCCGTGCGGTTAAAGGCGCTGCAGTCTGGAACCGCAAGACCGCTACGGTCGCAGGTTCGAATCCTGCCTCGGGCATGGATGTTTGTGATGTCCTTAGGTTAGTTAAGTTTAACTAGTTCTAAGTTCTAGGGGACTAATGACCTCAGCAGTTGAGTCCCATAGTGCTCAGAGCCATTTGAACCAATCTTAAGTAATTTCACTGTATTCCACTTAAATTAAATTAAATATTCATGTTTGACTTCCTCCAAAACCGCAGAAATCTCTATCCACAGGATCCATGGGACCAGAGCCATAGAGCCATACCAAGGCCATATTGTGTCCCTGACAAACTTGTGCCTCTTTTAAACTAATTTCCTCATTTTTTCTACGGAGATTTACCAAATTTTATGATTTTGTAAGTAGTTTTATCCATAATGAAGCATTATTGAAAAATATTACTTAAATTAACTATATTGGTGAAAATATTGCACCCAACAAATTAAAGTACCATTGTAATAAATAAATTACAAACTGCATAATCGTTCTAAAACATCTGAAACTAAAACGAAATCTATATCTTACTGTTTATGACAGCTACTGTTATTTGGTTTTCATATGTTGCACAGTAAAGAAAAGATTTTATTTGCTTCTCATGAATTATTAACAGTGAAAAAATTATTAATGGGGAATAGAGGAAAATAGGCAATATTTCTTTCCAGAAGTTGTGCTTTTATTATTGTTTTCTTTACATTTATTCGCTTTGACTGAAGTAAACTCACTGATTATCTCATAGAAGTTATCAAGTGCGTTGTTTTCTATCGACAAGACAGCTAAATCTAAGTCAGACTCCATCCATACTCTACCTTCTGTAGCTTTTTCACCCTGTTAATCTGCTAAAACTGCCTTCGCAAGGTGTTGCAGTCGCTGTCAGACAAAATTCCGGAGCAGCCAAGTATTGACTGTGGGTCAAATAATTTCCGAAAGTCAGGGGCAAGACCCAGAGAAGTCAGTTTGTTTGAAACTCGAGGAAAAACGATTTTAAGGTTTTCACTGTGATCATATCAGTATACATAGTGCTCAGAAAGAGTCTGAAAAGCTTGTAAGGGTATTGCAGAATAGGTTGTACTGAGAAATATTTGTCAAGGAAAAAATTCGTTTAGTTACGCCGTTTCCGAGTTATTTAGCACTGAAGTTAGCTGATCAGGCCGTTGCGGGCGCAAATTCGAGCGGCCCGCCAGAGATGGTGTGGCGAGATTTGTTCTTCGTTTGATTTCCTAAAACCGAACAAGAGAGCGATACAAAAACAGGATATGGGGCGGTAGTAAGGCTCGAAACAGAGTCAAAGACTGAGCAGTCTTGTGCTCTATCGTCTAGGCAATGAGAACAACAGACACTAATTGCATTTGGCGGGTCGCTTGAATTTGCGCGCAACGGTCTTATTGACTAACTTCGTTGCTAATTAACTCGGAAGCGGAGCGACGTATCGATTTTTTTTCTTAACAATTATTTGTCAGCACGATCTAATCTACAATACCCTTAAAAGCTTTTTAGATTGTTTGTGACCACCCAATATAAGTGCATCTTAGGTGCATCGAACGTGAGTTCCCAGAATGAAGCAATTTTCCAAAATGCAGTCAAAAGTCACTCTGAAGGGGGAAAAACAAGTAAGTCAAGTGAAGCAGAAGTAATAATTCCATAATAATCACGACTAAACGACCTGTAAGCTCCTTCAACGACCAATAAACGACATGTAAGCTCCTTCAACGACCAATAGAATTTCCGGTTGTGACTGTACAGCGATTGTTGTCACGTCACGTATATTTAGCTGTGCAGCAGCTGACTGAAGAATTTTGCAGCACCAACACGACAAAATTTCTTTTTCTTTGTCTTTTGTCTTCCGCATCTGTGCAGGGTCGGCATAATTAAGGGGTGGCCTGATGCCATTCCCGTCGCCACCCCGTTGTCCCCCACCCCCCTCCTTCCCTCCCTCCGGACGGTATGTGGGTACCCCAATTGTCTGCGTGTAGTGTTATTCATGTGGAAGCGTGTGCAAGTTTCCTAAATGTTCGTCAGTCGTGTAACTGAGGTGAAACTTGGGTACCAGCCCAGTATTCATGTAGTCGGATGTGGGAAAACGCCTATAAACCACACCCAGACTGACCGGCACAACGACCCTCGTCGTCAATTCACCGGACTGATTCGATCCAGGGCCGATGCACCTCCACATCCCGAAAGCAGCGTTTTAACATGTACGTCTGTCTAGGCGGGTGACGGCAAAACTACATCAGGATTTGAAAATCTTTATATTTTAGCCTGGAAACCAGAGGAAGATATAAGAGTAACGAATGGATTTGTTCGAGTCAAATTACAGCGTACAGATCTGCAAAACTGTTGTGCACTAGACAAGTAAGAAGGAATTCTGAAGTTAAACATCTACGTCCACATCTACATCATACTCTGCAAGACACCTTGTGACATGTGGCGGAGGGTACTTCTGGTATCACTAACTGATCCCCCCTTCCATGTTCCACTCGCGAAAGGCGCGTGGGAAGAATGATTATCGGTAAGCCTCTATATTAACTCTAGTTTCTCGCGCATTTTATTGTCGTGGTCATTTCGCGAGATGTATGTGGGAGGAAGTAATATGTTGTCCGGTTCTTCCCGGAAGGCAGTCTCTTCCTCTCCGTGACGCACAACCCCTCTCTTGTAGCGTCTGTGCTCTCGCGCCGACTAAACGATCCTGTGACGAAAAGTGCAACTCTAGTCCACTTCAGTTGCTGCGTGATCAGCACGGCGTATTACTAACCCGGCCGAGTCGAAGATTTTCTGCGCTCGCTGTCTGGTCTTGTGTTATCCCGTAACTGACATTCCACTACTGAGATGGCTTTATGGACACGTCTCTAAAGCCAACAAAAATAAAAGATAAAAAAAATCAAAGAAAAACGCGCTGCTCTTCGTTGGATCTTCTCTACCTTTTCTATCAGTCCTACCTTTTACGGATCCCAGGATGATGAACAGTACGCAAGAATCGGTCGGAATGAGCCTTGTAAGCCACTTTCTTCATGTATGAATTACATTTCCTCAAGATTCTTCCTCTGTCAGGCGTTTGCTTTTCCTAATATTTGTTTCATGTGATCATTCCAATTAAGGTCGCTCTTGATAGTTACTCCTAGATATTTTACAGTAAATGCTGTTTGCAGCAATTTATCATCAATAGTGTAGTTGTACAGTAGTGGACTTCTTTTCCTGTGTATGCTCATTATGTTCAGGTCATCTGCCAGAGCCTGCCACATTTATCAATCCTCTGCATGTTGTTCTGCAAATCGATACTGTCTTCTGGGGTTGCTACTTGTTTATAGACAACCGTATCATCTGCAAACAGTCTAAAGGAGCTTTCGAGGCTTTCTGTTAGATCATTTATAAACATTTTAAACAGTAACGGCCCTAACACACTTTCTTGGGGTACTCTGGAAATTATCTTTGCATCTGTCGATTTTTTTCGTTAAGAGCGACGTGTTGAGTTGTATGTGTAAGGAAGTCTTGAATCCAGTTGCAAATCTTGTCCGATACTCGGCAAGCTCGTATTCTTTCACTGAATAGGAGTGCGAGACCGTGTCAAATGTCCTGAAGTCAAGAAACACGGCATCAATCTAAGCACGTTGTCTACAGCGCTATGGATCTCATGGAGGAACAGAGGAGCGAGCTGAGTTTCGCAGACTCTCTTTTCGCGGAATCCGTGTTGATTATTATAGAGGAGATTTTCGTTCCCCAAAAAGTCATAATTCTCAAACATAAAACGTGTTCCATAACTCTACAACAGATTGACGTCAACGATATAGGCCTATAATTATGTGCATCTATCCTACGATCCTTCTTAGAAACGCGAATGACCTGTGCTTTTTTCCAGTCATTAGGTACCTTTCGTTGCTCCAGCGATCTACGATAAACTGCTGCTAGAAGTTGGACAAGTTCTTTCACATAATATTTATAGAATCTTATAAATGTTTCATCTGGTCCTGATGTCATTCCACCACCAAGCGATTGTAACTGCTTTTCTATTCCGCGGTTGACTATCTCAATAAGTGCCATTTCGACGTTCGTACGATGACTGATAGGGGGACCGTGTTATGATCTTCGGCGGTGAAACAGTTTCGGAAGACCGAATTTAATATTTCGGACTTCTGTCTGTTATCTTCAGTTTCGGTGCCAATATGGTCACCGAGTGCTTGAATAGAGGATTTCGAGCGCTTATTGATTTTACTGAAGACCCGAATCTCTTAGAGTTTTTACTCAGATCGGCTGACAAAATTTTGCGTTCTAAGTCACTGAACGCTTCACTCATTGCTCTTTTTACAGCCATTATCGCTTCGTTCTGCTTTCGTTAGTCAACTAGGTTTTGACTTCTCTGAATCTGTGTTGAAGTCCTCTTTGTTTAGGAAGCAGTTTCCTAATACGGATATTAAACCACGGTGGGTCTTTCTCATCCTTTATGACCTTGCCCGGAACACACTTGTCGAAGGCATATTAAACGATGCTTTTGAATTTTTCCGATTTGTACTCCACATCTTGGTTCTCTGCACCAAATACAGTATTTCACGTTAAATATTTTCCTGCCTTTCCTTACATTCCGTGCAAAACCCGTAGTCATAATTGCTATCACACCCTTGTGATCACTGATATATTCATCTAGATTAACTGATCCGATATGTTCAGGCCCGTTTGAAGCTAGGAAGTGTAAGACATTTCCTGCTCGATTTGGTTCTCTGACTATCTGCGCGAAGTAATTATCAGACAAGACATTCAGAATAATATCACAAGAATCCCTGTCTCTGGCACCAGTTTTGATAGCATGACTCTCACAATCTATACCTGGGAAGTTGAAGTCACCGACTATTACAACGACATGAACAGGAAAATTGTTAATGATATTGTGCAGGTTCTCTCTGAAGTGCACTACCACTACAGCTGCTGATCGAGGTAGTCCATAAAACCATCAAATTAACATTTCTAATCAGTCTTTGATGCTTAACTCCACTCAGCTCAATTCATATTCGGAATCCGTGATAAACTCACCAGATATTATGGAATTCTCTACTGCAATAAATACGCCGCCACCGTTGGCAACTAACCCATCCTTACGATAAATATTCCAATTTGAACTTAGGATTTAGTTCGCTTCTGGTTTCAAGCAACTTTCTGTTCCCAATGTTATCTGAGCATTATAACCTTCAATAACAGATACTAATTCCGGTACTTTTCCTTGGATAATCCTGCAGTTTGCTAATATTATATTAGCCTTTTCTATAACCAATGTGCGAGGACAAGCACCCTTTGAGATCACTGTGGGTGATGTAACTTCGAGTTTGGCAGGCAATTTGTCTCTGATCCCAAGGGGAAGGGGAGAGGCATTCTTTCAGAGGGGGGATACCCTAACCTAAAAAAACTACTATTTGCACTGCACACCTACTGTGCTATCCTATTAGCCGCTTCGTGCACGTAGTGCACGCCCGACATATTAAGGGGAACCCTAGAACTCTCCACCAGATAGCGGAGGTCGAGAAATTCGCTTCTGATACAGTAGCAGAGTCGTCTGAGCCTCTGGTTTAGACCTTCCACTCTGCCCCAGACCAGAGGGACATGATCGACCCTGGGTAAGATGCTAGAAATAGTCAGTTTAGCACGCACCTTGCGTGTGATGCTTGTTGCTTTTACCAAATCAGCCATCCGCCGAAAGGATCCGAGGATGTCCTCGGAAAACAGGCGGCAGGCGTCGTTAGTGCTGAAATGTGCCACTAGTTGCAGCCAGTTGCATCCAGCGTGCTCGAGGAACACCGGCAGAACATTCTCCATGTCGCGGACGTGACCCCCTGGCAAACATACCGAATGCACGCTAACATTCTTTCCCACACTGCATGCTGCACCCGTGAGGGGACACAATATCTGCCTAATGTTGGAGTTCCCAATGAGTAGCGTGCCCGCCCTCTACATTTGTGCAGACTGGGGAGGAAACTCTGTCACTGACCCAACTGTAGAGGCATCCCGTGCTGACTCAGAAGCACCATCAACACTGGGTAGCACCTCGTACCTGTTGCTGACATGTAATGAGCCAGCCGTGCACCCCCGTTCCAACCTTCTGTCCAATGACTCGAGAACCCATCACTGTCCGACATGCACTATACGGTGAAGACGAACCGGTCAGATACTGCGTATCAGGAGACGCAGCGACAACCTGGTCATCGGGGGATTCCAATGACACCAACCGTGTCGCAGCCTCGTCACTTGCGTCCTGATTTCGCCACAGGTTTCAGCAGCAGCCAGAAGTCTGTCGATTGTGGCCAATGCAGCCTCCAGCTGCTTATGGACAGCAACAAATTCTCCTTGTGTTCGCTCACAACAACCACAGTCCCTAGCCGTACCGTACTGTGTAAAAAATAAACTGAATGAAATTTAAAAAATACAAACGAAGCGCAGAGGAGTAACTGAAAAAGTGCAAACAGTCCCACACAAAGGAGAAAATTAACCGGCTGTGGCGCTTCCAAGGAAAAAAAGCTCAAGCTGATACATAAACGCTAACTCACTGTACACAACTGCAAAGCACACAGGGAGACAACGAACTGAATAAACCATTACAAGTGGATATGGACAGTTCAAATAGCTCATCCATTGGTTGTCATTGTCATAGAGTCTGTATGATGACAGTTTGCATTCCCCCATGATAAATCCTTCGATATTTCAGCATACGGCAGTGGCTGGATTCAAATGATTTTATCTCAATAGGCTGCCCCTTGAAAGGGAATTTTGCAGTGTGTGTCTAGAGTCCGACAGTGTTTTCTAGTCTTATACCTTTTCTTGATTAATACTGACAGCAGTGAAAGGGGCTGCCTTACATCTCGATGGCAGTCATTCCGCAAACTATTTTATATACCGGGCATCCGCAGCTATTGAAAGGCATGATGTTAGGAAGAACTCCGATGGCAGTTGGTGAAATTGTTATTTATTAAAACACAATCGGTTTGACAGCCTGAAGCTACATCATGAGGTACAACTTGCGAGGTGCCGGGGCTAGCAGTGTATTTAACACTAAATTCTAGAATCTACATATGTAAATGATGCTCTATGCCCCCCCCCCCCTATTCTAACTCCGACTTTTGCTGTTGCACAAGGATTAAAAAATATACGCGAACTGACTGTAATCAACCCTGCAAGTGGAGTAGAAAAGAGTTTGGTACCTGCAATAATTTAATTTGATAAATAAGTTAAATAAAGGAAGGTTTCATAAACGTAGTGAGAAATGATAGGTTGCTCTACCGATTAACAGAATGAAAGTTCTGTCCAAAATAACAATATGATTTATTAAGACTAAACACAAAATAATAAACAAAAACACATGAATTCTAATTTATAATACATCAAATTGGCTCAAATTGGATACACAAACAAATGCTGTTAAGGTGAAGTTGTCCCTAAACTAGATTGTGAGGTTTATGACGAAGTGGTATGTGGAGCCAATTTCTTGCCACTCAAATCTTAAGAGAGACACACAGCTAACCCAACATTAATTGCTGCTACTCAAGACAGAACAAAGTTAGAAAAAGACGAACAGGCGCGCTCTGCTGAGCTCTGATTATCACCTAGGAAAATCCCTATCTGCCGGTGTTGCGGACGTACATTACCAAACTGTCTTCTTAACTGCCAGAACACGATCTGGCGTACCGGAGGCGACGGCTGGTTGCTTCGACATCCTCGACCGAAAGGCAAGAGCCGACTACCTAGAGCACCCGTACAGGCCGAACACCGAACATTCCCGCCCCCACGACAGTGGCCGTGGTTAAACGTTCCAATCAGCAACTCGAAAACCGGCGGAAAATTCCACTCCATTGCCAGAGCACTACCATTCCACCAATGGAGATTCTTGGCGCCAATTTCTGCACTGATTTTGCTACGTCACGGAGCTATGCCCTGAGCAAGCCAATCACAGTTACTATTTTGCAGAAAGCGCGGGAATTTTCCCGCCACAACTGCCTGGGTACACAAGTCATTCCCACGCCTCGCTGGTAGCCCGCCAGAAAGTGTTTTCGTTAAGATTCTGTGAAGTAACGGAACCTCTAGCCCAGCCGCTACTTCAGACCCCTCCGGGCGTGTCTTTTGACAATGTCGGCGTCTGCAAAGCATTCACTCGACTTCCTCACACCTGTCGGCTTAACCCTCTCCAGCTCAGGAGAGCCCGCCTGTCACCGGACCACCCGGGTGACGAGAGACGCTGCGTGGGAAGTCCGCGTGTGAAGGAATAGCAACTTTGCACCGCATGCAATTAGAGAGGAGAATCGTAAGATAGAAATATGAGAGGGGGCTCATGCCACCTCTCATTGCCCCTACACCATTTTAGATTGTAATTGGTGAGCGGTTGGCTCACTTAGGAGCAAGGTAGTGAGTCAATCGCCCAAGAACAATCTTACAACTGACTCCACATGCTGCACTCTATAAAAGAATCACTGCAATCGAAAAATGCAGCTCATAGAGGGAGGATTATTTATGATGTAGCCAACTTCACCTTCTTAATATGGAACACTAACACTCACATCACACATCCATACCCAGGGAGCCCCTTCCAAACACCGATTCACACAGACATTCATGCTCTAAATATGGCCTGGGCATGTGAGCCAAATATGGAGCAGTTTATTCTTTACAATCAGAGTTGGAGTGCTCCACAATTAAATGCCCAAGATTTTACAACAATTTGAATCATTAAACTAACCTGAACTCACTCACACATGATACTATTTAAGTTAACAATCTCTTTGTGAGCTTTCAGAATCTAGTTACAACCTCCGATTCATTCTGTCTCCCTGCAGCAAGAATAACCTTTACAAAATGTTCCCTGAACTGATGGTCCATTCACAATGACAGTGGTGGTATCTGCTTCAGTTTATGGGGACTTCAGGCACACTGTTTGCATACACACAACAATAAATACAAAATACAAAAAAACATGGTGTGGAAAACAATACAGTAATTTGTAATAAGAATTACAGTGTAAAACACAAACACATACAAGGTATAACATACATTACAAAAACAACACTAGAGAAAGAAATTTAAGAAAGAAAAGAAAGAAAAAAAAACAAGGTTCATGGGGCATCAAGTTGTGCATGCACATTGCACAATGTTCACGACTGTGCTGAGAATGAGGCACTAAATCACATTGTTAGAAATATTCGAAGCACTTCACAAATTACACATTACTGACATCACATAGGGCTAAACGTCGGGTGTTGTTGCTACGTTGTTGCAACGGCAATAGGGTATGCTGGAGCATCTGCAGTACTCTGTCGAGATTGGACCAAGACCCACGCATATGATGACGGCAGTATGGTAGGAAGACACAGTGACAGGCTCTCCTCACGTCGATTAATTGTCTCTGAGGTCTACTTGTTGGGATACATCACTAGTCTAGGCCTCTTCTCTCGCTGGACAGTACTTTATGTTTCCCAATATTGCAGTTCGACGAGGGATGATGGCACGAGGAGTGACTCCACAAGTGTGTGAGGTCATCCATACAGGATCGAACTAGGAGCGACGAGTGCTAAAACTGCTCTCTAATAGAGAGGAGAAGTTAGAAATGAGACCATACATTTGTTAGTGTGGCACGATACTGCTTTGTGTATGCAGATCGGCCAATGCTAGTGAGTTGTAAAAACCCAAACAGGTGAGTATATAGCGTCCCTTTCTGTCCTGAGGCACATGGGGCGCAGGTTCTGACACGATATGTGATCTTCTTCGTGTACTCACGACAACGTGGTCTGCCGCAGGGAATCCCTCCAAACGGCTGCCGCGTCCGGAGAGCTAGCAGCTGTCGCGTGTGGGTCGCGTGTCAGTGTCAATGGCCATGGCCATGGCTATACAAGACGCTGTATTGGATGAAGAACTAAATGTGCGGGCCCGCAGTAATATTACTATTAATTATATAGATCGACAGTAGACATGCTCAAGAATTGACTACCATTTGCCAACGATCTACATTCTATGTCTTTTAATTCAATTATGTTGTTATGCAGGTCTAAGTTTTACTGTGCTATAAGGAACATGCAACTATGCTACTTTCGCTCGCCCATCGTCCCTCCATCTCGGGTCTGTGGTTTGGTGACCCGAAAAATAGCATCTCAACAGGCGCGCGCCACACTTGTGGTAGAAAACCCCCACAATAATAATCTAGTTATTGTTAAATCCTACAGTTTAATTTATCCTAGTATATCGTACTTTCCCTTTTATTTATTTATTTATTTATTTTTATTTTATTTATTTTTATTTTTTTTTTTTGTTTACCTTATACAATACTCTTACATAATTCCTGTTACGCTGAGATGTCTCGCTGCTCGCCGCTATTGACGACAGTGATGTGTGCGCCGTACGACATGGCCTCCGAGTTCTCACTACGCCTCACTGAAACTCCAGAGACTGGGTTAGCCATGGCTATACAAGACAATAAATTTATAGTTGCAACTTCTTTTTCTATGTTATGCAGTATTCGCGATCAAAGCACACCTTTCCAGAGGCAATGTAATATGACCAAGCCAGGACTGGTTCCTGTTGAGGATTCCGTCGCCCACCACACATCAGCTACACAGTATGTCACGAATTTTCAAGTATAATTCCTTGGTTATTCATCTGTGACAGTCACGAGCAGCACGCTTAATCCCCAACCGTCACATTGGCGTGGTAGGCTTCATGCCCGCATTTCTACCGTCTAGGCCCTAGGGCACCATTGGAGTCAAACGCTCACAGGTTCACCCCGACTTGCAAGACAACGATGCTGGCGCATCACTGTAAAAACTATACTGCCCATATTCATCCTCGAAATCACGCAATATACCACAATCTTGCAGTGCACTGACGCGTGCCTGCAAGCATTGGTATGAACGTCTCACGAACTGGTTGTGGCCGCTATGGAGCGTATCACGACTTCTCAGAACGTTTCTAAGAGCACGTTCTTGTATGCGCCCGTTTGTGCGACGTCTCGTCACTCATATTTACCCCTTAACATGGACACCAGATAGGAAAGGACAAAAACATTGCTCATGGAAAGGTAGTGCCTCTTATCGCAACGACAGAGGAGATCCCGAACATAGACAAAAAAAGTTAACAGCAGTAAATTCTTATGCGAGAAAACGCAGCATGTTAATACTTTAACAATCTTAATCTATTAATGCAACACTTATTGTTCCCCGAAGAAAGGTTCATATATTTGCCTATTCTACTATGTACACCACTTAAACTACTATTATTCCACGAACTTCTTTGTGTGAGAGATGTGGTGGAGTCCTATGGACTTCTTTCCTTTCAGCGTCTCCAATTCATAAGCATTGTGGTGAGCTGCTCTCCTTATACGGTACGGGCCGTTGTAAACAGAATAGAATTTTTGGCATTTCATTTTTTGTTTGTTCGAAAGTCGGAAAGACTTCACGAGCACATTTTGTCCAATTTGGAAGTGTCATAGACGAGCTCCCCTGTCGGCACGTCTCTTCCTGACCTCTGCTGCAGCCCGTATCCTCTTGAGAGCCAAATCCACTATGGCTTGGTGCTGCGTTCGCGCCCTTGGTGGGAAGTTTACGACCTCGGTTATCAAGTCCTTAGGAATCCGGTTTTTCAGTACTGTAATGGGTGCCAATTTTGTTATCCCATGGGGGCCTCATTAATCACCTCCTGGAAGTCTTTAAGGAAAACGTCCCATGTCGTGTGCTGTTTGTTACAGTACAACCGGCACAAGTTTCCGAGTTCCTTAATAACCTGTTCTGCAGCATTCGAGCTCGGATGGTGTGAGGATATAAAAATGGGATCAATCTTACATCCACGCAACGTCTCCTTCCATGTTTTTGTCTTAAACTGTGGCCCATTATCAGAAATAATTTTACTCACATGACCAACCTGTGGTAGGAAATCCCGGATTAGGGCTCGTGATACAGTTCGTCCTGTCGCCCTCTTCAGTGGCGTAAAGGTAACGTATTTGGACGTTAGTTCAACAAACACTAATACGTAAGTATATCCTCTTCTTGTTCTTGGCAAAGGTCCCATCAAATCTGTTGCTGCTAATTGTCTTAATTTGGTCGGTACGATTGGGTATAATGGTGCCTGCATGCTCAGAGTGGTGTGCTTAGCCTTTTGGCAGTCTTTACACACCGACAGTACCCTCCGTATTCGACGCTCCATGTTTCGAAAGTAACACATGGTCCTTAGCTTGAGATTGCACTTGCGTGGTCCGAAGTGTCCATAGCTGAGGTGAGTATGCCATATAACCTTGTTTATTAGGTGTTCAGGGCTGCATACCCCCCATTCAGTGTCATTGGCATAATTTCGGTGGAAAATTATGCCTTTCCGCAAGAGGTAGAACTGCCTGATGGTGGCGTGTCTTCTGTCTATCCATTTCTGTTTCAATAACACTAGGGCAGGGTCCTTGTCTTGCTCCTTCTTGATGTCCTGCATACTACAGGTAATAAAATTTTCAAAGGCTACTTTCTGCATATAGAAAAGGAAGTAGTGATTTTCCTCCAGATCTTCTTCCATGTTGTGCTCAAATCCGATCGGTGACCGTGATAAGGCGTCTGCAATAATGTTCTGACTGCCGGGGATATATTCTATCGAAAAGTTGTACTGCTGCAGATATGATGCCCACCTAATGAGCCGCCTGTGATTAAGCTTTGCAGTCATCAAGAACTCGAGTGCCTTGTGGTCTGTGTAGACCCTCGTCTTGCGACCAAACAGAAGGTATCTGAATTTTTCAAACGCCCATACAATAGCCAGCGCCACTAACTCGGTTACTGAGTAATTCATCTCACTCTTGGCTAGTACTCTGCTACCAAACGCAATTGTCTTCCACACCCTGTTTCCTTCATGTACATAGTCTTGGAACACCATGACACCCAGACCTGAGTATGAACTGTCCGTTACTATGCAAAGCTCTTCTGCTAAATTAGGGTGTGATAGGATGGGTGCTTGTAATAATGCGAATGTTAATGCTTTCCATTCGGATTCGGCCGCCTCATCCCATTCCCAAGGAATCTTCTTTTCTGTAAGTTGATGCAACCTAGGACTGCTCTGAGTTTTGACATATATAAAGCGGTTGTAAAAATTTATGATCCCCAAGAACCCCCTTAACTGCTTCTTTGTCGTAGGAATGGGAAACTTTTCAATCGCTTCGATCTTTTCGGGATTTGGCGCAATGCCCTCATCCGTGATTATATGTCCTAGAAATTTGACAGAGGACGTCCCAAAATTCGATTTTTCGATATTGATAGTCACTCCGTATTCCTTGAATGTCGCAAGAAGTTCACCGAGGACCGCATTGTGCTCTCCCCAAGATTTCTCCGCGATCAGCAAATCGTCCACATAGCTGGTGACATGACGTTTCAAATTATCGCTTAGTATGCCGTCCAGCCCCCGAATGAATGCGGCAGACGAAATGTTCAAACCAAATGGGAGACGAATAAACCGGTAACATCTTCCAAATGCTAAAAAGGATGTGTACTGTCTGCAATTTGGATGGAGCTCGATCTGCCAGAAACTCGATTTTAGATCAACTGATGAGAAGATTGATATTCCACGGAAGTTTTGTAAGAGTTCCTCTAATCGTTCCGGTCTGTCTGTTTCGGGTTCTATTATGGTATTAATTTGTCGCGAGTCCAAGACTAAACGAATACTGCCATCTGCCTTCTCGACTACTCTTAACGGGTTATTATAGGCTGAAGCCGTAGGTTCTATTATTCCTTCACTCAGCATTCGCGTAATTTCAGCTGCTACTTTCTGTCGATATGCCAAGGGGATTGGATAGGGTGCCACACGAAACTGGTTGTGCGGACGTACACGAAATTCATATTGGAAGTTCTTTATTGATCCTGTCTTCGGAAGGAAGACCTCCGTATGTTCTACTAGTACTTTATGAAGTTCTTTGCGGTGGTCGCACCTTATATTCTTTATTGCTTCCACTTTTTCTCCTATTTTCTCCTTTATTTCTCCCATTATTCCGACTTCATTCTCATCCGTGTTCTCTCCCCTACCCGCAACGTCGACCTGTTCTTCCTTTCTGTCTTTCAGACACGCATAGTTTATCCGTACACAGTTAGACGGTAGTTGAGCTGGGATCAGCTGGTCGTCGAACTTAATGTGGACGGGATTCCCTTTCCTCAAAACCACTTCACCTCGTCCTAGATCAACTATCGCTTCATGTTCATTTAGGAAGTCCGTTCCTATTATCATGTCGATCACCAGATTTGGCACGATCCAGAAGTTAGACTCTATTTTGTGTCCTTGGCAGGAGAATTCCAGTTTTGTTTGTTGGGTGACCTCCGTACATTTACCCGCTAATGCCCCTTTTATTTTGGTTTTCTTAACCGATAGAACAGGCCAGTCCATCTCCTGAGAGCATCTCTTGTATGCTGCCTCAGATATTGCTGTTATGTAGCTTCCACTATCTATTATCGCATTCATACTCTTTTCAGCTATTGCTATTGTGATAAGAGGCTGCCGATCTTGTCGAGGAGTTGCTTTATGTTCCTCGAGCAGGATTTCTGATAAATCTTCGTAATGTATCATCCGTAGTTGGCCAGGTCCGAGATTACGTGCGAAATTCCGGCGGCCTGTGTTCGCACTAGTCTGGCGTCAATCCCTTGTTAAGCTCCCCCTCCTCTGACGTGCATTAGGATTTGCGGGTCTAGTTTCAATCTCCTGGTTCCACTGTTGTCCTTGGTTTCGCTCTCTCCAATTACGGTCGCTTTGCCGTTCGTTATTCCTCCTATCCCAGATTCCTTGTCTAGATTGACCCTGCTCCCTGACGTTCTGGTTTCCGTGTCTTTGGTTTCCATAACCTTGAATAGCGTAACCTTGACTTCCATAACCCTGGTTTCCTAACTGACCAGTGCGATTATGCGATCTGTTGTCGTCTTCCCTTCCTGGCCCGTGGTATTTGTTACTATGCCCCTTCTTCCTGTCCTTTGCGTCTTGTTTATCAAAGACTACTTCGAGTTCGCGCAATAGACTCTTGAATGCTTCTATGTCAGATTCACACTTGCCGACAAGTGTCTGTTGGTACCTAACTGGCAATTTGGAAAAGCAAAATTTAATGATTTCTCCGTTGCTATATGGACTATCTAAAAATTGATTCTTCTTGAGTAAATCATCAAGAAATTTGGTTGCGCTCCTATGCCCGGACACTTCCAGTTCAGGACAAAATATTATTTCCTCTTTAATCCTGTCTTGCGTTTCCTTTGACCAGTAGGTCCGCAGGAATGTACCAACAAATTCCTGGTAAGTCCGACACGTCACTGCCACACCCCGCATCTTTTCCGAGGCTTGGCCTTCGGTGTGTCCACACATGAATTCTAATTTTGCCTGGGTTGGCCACGATGGCGGTAATGAATTTGTAAACTGCATCACCCAGCTCTTCGGATGCACCGACCCTCCATTTTCTTCGAACTTCTGGAATTTTTGTATCGACAGGAAGTGATTGTGATCAAAATCCTGTCTGATCCTCGCACTGGTGCTGTCACTCGTTTCCGATACTTGCACGTCTGCTGAGTGCCCTGCTCTATCTTGCTGATAACTGTGATGTGCTACCTCTGTATCACAGTGGAAGTGGCTCTCAGAATTCACTCTCCTAAGTGGGCTATAATTATTGGAGCTATTACTCGCTGTTTCTGCGTGTGCATTGTTAGTTCCGCACTCGGTCATTGGGCTAGAGCACGGCAGGCTTTTCCTCGGAGACACAATTCTGTGTACTCGATCATTGGTATCCGGACGCGCAGTGCTCGTGTGCCCGTTTTGCTCTAGTTTTGTTATCCGACTCTCTACTTCTTCCATTCGTTTCGTGGTGTT
This sequence comes from Schistocerca serialis cubense, assembly GCF_023864345.2. Taxonomy (NCBI): domain Eukaryota; kingdom Metazoa; phylum Arthropoda; class Insecta; order Orthoptera; family Acrididae; genus Schistocerca; species Schistocerca serialis. Next base: position 698,390,162 of record NC_064640.1, on the reverse strand, counting down.
CGCAACCGCGATATTACCTTGAGTTTTTAAGAATGCTAGGGATTTTGAGTGGGATTGTGTTGTACGTCGCAAGCGCCCTGCGAGTTTAGAAGTTGCTTCCGCGACTTTCATTGCCCCTATTGCTGCCGTTTTGGCCAGGCCTGCTACTTTTTGTGCAGCCATTGACATTTGTTTTACTTCTCCACATTCTTTCTTTATTGTTAGTAATTCCCCACGAATTTCCCCTATATGCGAAATTATTGCCTCAGTGTCCTTCTTACGCTGTTCGTCAGCTTCATCCTTCTCCTTCTTACGTTGTTTCTCCTCTTCTTCCTTCTCCCTCTTACGCTGTTCGTCAGCTTCTTCCTTCTCCTTCTTACGTTGTTTCTCCACTTCTTCCTTCTCCCTCTTACGCTGTTCGTCAGCTTCTTCCTTCTCCTTCTTACGTTGTTTCTCCTCTTCTTCCTTCTCCCTCTTACGCTGTTCGTCAGCTTCTTCTTTCATTGATCGTAGGAAGCTCAGTATTGGGTTTACGTCATCTTTTTGATCCTCTTCAAACGTGGGAGATGTAACTCTGGACACCTGGGTGCTAGAGCTCTGACGTGGTCGAGCTAGCCCCTGTCTGCTCTCGTTCGTTTGATTATAAACTTCTGCTACCGTCTCGACCTGTGTGCCTGTCTCTGTTTCATCCTCTACTTCACTATCATAATCACGGCCGCAACGCTGCTCTGAGATCGCGTCCAAATCACCTTCCTCATCAATGACCCTGGCGTCCTGTCCTGCTAAAAATGTACCCATCTCATCTCTGAACCTATTCCCGTCAGTAAACTGCCCCTTATCCATTATGCTATCCTCTTTTGTTTTAGCTTCGCTCGATAATAGTCATGCCTTACTTCTCGTTATCATTCATGAAAAACAAATTTATCTAAAATGCACAATAAAATTAACCTACTCCATATATTTTTCGACATAGACACAAAATTTCAACAACGCCGTTCCAACGCTGTAATTACATGCACAGAAATTGCACACAAACCCGACAAAGTGTGAAGTAGTACGGACACCACATCAAAGAAACATATAAAACAATGAACAAACAAACAAATATATACGCTGAAAACAAAAACAGTAAACATGCGCCGCTACTTAAAAACTAATCGCGGAACTACAAGAAAAAAACTTGGGTATTAATCAATAAAAAAAATTAAGCAAAAAAAATTCTGAATGTCCCTACTACTAATAATAGTTGCTTATCAGCGATTCACAGGAAAGATCCTGGCAGGGTCGCCATTTTATGCGAGGTGCCGGGGCTAGCAGTGTATTTAACACTAAATTCTAGAATCTACATATGTAAATGATGCTCTATGCCCCCCCCCCCCCTATTCTAACTCCGACTTTTGCTGTTGCACAAGGATTAAAAAATATACGCGAACTGACTGTAATCAACCCTGCAAGTGGAGTAAAAAAGAGTTTGGCACCTGCAATAATTTAATTTGATAAATAAGTTAAATAAAGGAAGGTTTCATAAACGTAGTGAGAAATGATGGGTTGCTCTACCGATTAACAGAATGAAAGTTCTGTCCAAAATAACAATATGATTTATTAAGACTAAACACAAAATAATAAACAAAAACACATGAATTCTAATTTATAATACATCAAATTGGCTCAAATTGGATACACAAACAAACGCTGTGAAGGTGAAGTTGTCCCTAAACTAGATTGTGAGGTTTATGACGAAGTGGTATGTGGAGCCAATTCCTTGCCACTCAAATCTTAAGAGAGACACACAGCTAACCCAACATTAATTGCTGCTACTCAAGACAGAACAAAGTTAGAAAAAGACGAACAGGCGCGCTCTGCTGAGCTCTGATTATCACCTAGGAAAATCCCAATCTGCCGGTGCTGCGGACGTACATTACCAAACTGTCTTCTTAACTGCCAGAACACGATCTGGCATACCGGAGGCGACGGCTGGTTGCTTCGACGTCCTCGACCGAAAGGCAAGAGCCGACTACCTAGAGCACCCGTACAGGCCGAACACCGAACATTCCCGCCCCCACGACAGTGGCCGTGGTTAAACGTTCCAATCAGCAACTCGAAAACCGGCGGAAAATTCCACTCCATTTCCGGAGCACTACCATTCCACCAATGGAGATTCTTGGCGCCAATTTCTGCACTGATTTTGCTACGTCACGGAGCTATGCCCTGAGCAAGCCAATCACAGTTACTATTTTGCAGAAAGCGCGGGAATTTTCCCGCCAAAACTGCCTGGGTACACTAGTCATTCCCACGCCTCGCTGGTAGCCTGCCAGAAAGTGTTTTCGCTAAGATTCTGTGAAGTAACGGTACCTCTAGCCCAGCCGCTACTTCAGACCCCTCCGGGCGTGTCTTTTAACAATGTCGGCGTCTGCAAAGCATTCACTCGACTTCCTCACACCCGTCGGCTTAACCCTCTCCAGCTCAGGAGAGCCCGCCTGTCACCGGACCACCCGGGTGACGAGAGACGCTGCGTGGGAAGTCCGCGTGTGAAGGAATAGCAACTTTGCACCGCATGCAATTAGAGAGGAGAATCGTAAGATAGAAATATGAGAGGGGGCTCATGCCACCTATCAAACTTACGTAGTATAAAGCAAAGTACAGTGTCACCACATTTTGTGGATATTGAAATTAGTAAAGGAATGTCTAAAATTACTCACAACGTTAAAAGATCATTGATATATCCATCGCTCCTAGTCAAAATTTACTGTTCGGTGAATACTGTCAATACTATGACGAGCGAAAGGTAACGAAGACGTGCTCCATACATTTAGAACAAATACCTATTAGATGAAGCCTGCGGTTAGAGATCCATATTTTAAAATTTGCCTGCTTCTAAAAAGAAAAAAGAAATGTGTTTTATAGTGAGCGGTCGCTAAAAAGGGGCAGGATTGGCGATAAAAAATTATCACTGCTAACATGGTTAATTGCGGCACTATGAAAATTACTATGTGGAATGTATCAAGTGGCTATGTATTACCGGCGTGACGGCAGCGTAACTCTGTTGGGCAAAGTGAAAGCGGCCAGAACGAACGATAAAGAGAGACTAGCTGGCTGGCGAAACGGAAGCTATCCATGGGGACAGTGTGACGTCTTATACTCATGACTAGGAGCGCTAGGTCGCTACCTTTACAAGCGAGAATAATACGGAATTTTTATTGTATACTAATACCTTCTCGTTTGTAAAGGTATCGACCCAGCGCTCCTAGTCCTGAGCGTGGGCCTCGGTCCCCATGGATAGCTTCCGTTCCGCCAGCCAGCTAGTCTGTCTTTATCGTTCATGCAGGCCACTTTTACTTTGCTCAACACCGAGTTGCCTTACCGTCCCACCGGTAAGACACTGCCACCTAATACATTTTACATAGTAATTTGCATAGTGCCTGGACTAATCATGTTAGCAGTGACAACTTTTTATCGCCTTCAAAAACTTTTAGTGTCCATTCACTATAAATTTTTTTCTTTTTTCTTTTTAGATGCAGGTAAATTTAAAAACATAGAGCCCTAAGCGCAGGTTTCATCTAATAGGAATTCGTTCTAAATTAATGGAGCACGTTTTTGTTACCTTTCGCTCGTCGTGGTACTGACAATATTCACTGAATAGTAAATTTCGACGAGGAGCGAATGGTATGCCTAAGATCTTTTAACGGTGTGAGTATATTTTAGATATTCCTTTATTAATTTGAATATCCACAAAATGTGATGACACTGTACTTCGCTTTTTACCACGTGGGTTGCACCTGATGATGCGGCTTTAGCCTACGAAACAGGTTGTTTTTAATAAACGACAATATTACCAGCTGTTAACGAAATTCTTCCTAAAATCATTCCACCATTTCCTTCAAATCGTCAGGTGTTTCCATCAGTACCTTTGCATTCCATAGTTCAACATTTTCATTGCACTATAAGTATAAATGGCCAATCCCAGTGAATGTATTTTCATCTTTTACAGGCCATTAATTTGACTGAGATTTACATAATGAATGAAACAGAACACTTATAAGTTTTTATTTTGATCAGCAGAATCACAAAGTATGTAGAGATTTTCAATGTTCTCATCCAATGCATGAGTGATGAAGTGAAAAATGTATGACGTCACTTAATTTGCGCCCTGTTTCGCAATGTTCAAATGGTTCAAATGGCTCTGAGCACTATGGGACTCAACTTCTGAGGTCATTATTCCCCTAAAACTTAGAACTAGTTAAACCTAACTAACCTAAGGACATCACACACATCCATGCCCGAAGCAGGATTCGAACCTGCGACCGTAGCGGTCACGCGGTTCCAGACTGCAGCGCCTAGAACCGCACGGCCACTACGGCCGCTTTTCGCAATGTATTCAGGATAAGAATACAGAAAGGAATTCGCTTCTTGGAAGAACTTGGATATTGAACGAATACATCGAAAGCTGCCGTTTAAAGTAAACTATATTGGTTGCAATATTTAGCAGGGAAAATTTTTTTGCAAAGTCTAAGCAGATAGCTACCCCGTGCCTCCAATTTACTGGGGGTGAGATTGCACCAGAATTATGTTTGTTCTGTCGTCTCGTGGCTGGATAATTCAGCACTCACTTTCCTCCTTTTTCTCTTGAAAACCTGCCTTACCTGGTTTTTTGCCCATGGCCCTTATCCTTCCTACCTTTCTTGCTTGCTTTGTCCACCGTTGCATTTCACTCCAGTCTGCACTCGGCAAACATCAGCAAAAATCGGAAGTCTCCAGTCAGATAGAATTCATCGTAACGCAGCAGCAGTAAGAACTCCATTGTTAATCACTATCCAGCCGTGTAGGCGGTAGCTGTGTTAACCATGCGCACTGTTGTCACATAAACCGTGTTAGTGACAGACGTCTGTTGGGAGCAGACGTTCCTTTTTTGTAACAAAATGTAACGTCGCTAATCAGTCCCCTACGCGACCAGGGGCATGGTCGGAGTGCAAAAATGTCGGACTAACAGAGGAACATTTCTATTGACCCATAATTGCACAATACTGTACAGTAAACTTTAATTTTCATCTGGATATACTGTCTGAAATACTTTTCCATGTTAAAACAGTACCAAAACGAAAACATAACGTTCACACATTAAAAACCACACACGAAAGTGTATTGTACAGTAGTGCCTGTACTGTAAACTACGGCCGTGCCGAGTGGCCGCCCAGTTTGAGGCGCCATGTCACGGATTGCGCGGCTCCTCCCGTCGGAAATTCGAGTCCTCCCTCGGGCATAGGTGTGTGTGTTGTTCTTAGCATAAGTTAGTTTAAGTAGTGTGTAAGTCTAGGGACTGATGACCTCAGCAGTTTGGTCCCTTAGGAATTCACACACATTTGAACATTTGTAAAATACGTCTGTATCGTACGGTAAGACATTGTTAATATGGGTGGCAAGTTAACATCTGTGCATAATTTATTACAATGATGCATTAATACTCAACTGATTTGCGCTTAACTGTTTAAAATATGGAAAATCCAACGAGAAAAAATGTTCTGTTCTGAAGCAGGACGACGAAAGTCTGAAATGTTCTTTTGCTTAGCAGACGACGACCTCGATTTTACCGCGATGTTCTGGCATTTCCTAATCCATGTCTGTTCGGGGAGACGCAGAGCTTTGTTCTATGTATTGAAAGGCTATATCAAATGTATTTATAGCATCTGTTGTGATACTCGAGCTGCCGGTTCACTGTCTTTGCTGACGTTGTCGTATTTCCCGTTGTCACCGGTTGCTCGAGTTAAGCATCAATGAGTTTGTCGTCCATTAATTCTGCTTCTGTTATGCAGTCAACGTCAACTGTACTGATCGATTCATTCATTAGACTGGGCTCAGCGTCCAGTTGTAAAGACAGCGTCACATGTTTACATTTAGTTGGCGCCATAATTCAGTTTTACACACTTTAATATGTAAGAGGAACACTCACTAATTTATAAAACAGGCGCATAATACTTACTGATCGATATAGAAACAAGTAATTCCGTCGTGGTCGAGCGGTTCTAGGCCATTCCATCCGGGACCACGCGGCTGCTACGGTCGCAGGTTCCAATCCTGCCTCGGGCATGGATGTGTGTGATGTCCTTAGGTTAGTTAGGTTTAAGTAATTCTAAGTCTAGGGGACTGACGACCTCAGATCTTAAGTCCCATAGTGCTTAGAGCCATTTGAACCAATTCCGTCGTAAAGGTGATCGAACTATCGCAACTAGCAACAGTCAACTGCCTACTGATCCATAACGCAGAAGGTGAGTCATGGACAATTCCAGATCTGACTGTAGCAACTGCCCGTGTACGACTGTCGGACTAAGCGGGGAGTCGGGCCATCCGAGGTCGGATTAGCGAGGTGCTGCTGTAATTGGACGAAATGACACTGTAGGAACGACGCTGTGACAACAGCGTGCGATTACAGTCGCGGGTAGGGGGAAATCCTTGTTATTGTTAGCAGAAGATATGAACTCGAGGCATAAGAGAACACACGTAGCTCTCATGGCTAATTCAAAATTGGTTTCTTTTTTTTTATCGGTCAGTTTTGTGATCCGTCTTGTTCCTGCGCCTTGGCTGGGTCTTATCCTGCCAGCCCCTCGGTACAATACGAATATAACTGCTAAACTCGATGGCGGGACGTAGAGCATTGTTATCGAGCAGCTCCAAGGCGCACATCCGACAGATGAGTCACCAAGAACAATTTCCTACCTCCTTACAGCGTTGGACGCTACAGGACATAAAATGTTATGTACTCTGCCACAGTTTAGTGACGTCAGCTACACGGGTAGAAAATACCGTAACAATATCATTCCATGCTATCAGTAGCGCAAAGTTGGAGGAAGCCATGGCGAGAGCGGTTTTGAGGCTTCTTTGCGATAGGTGCACACTCCCCAATATTAAAGAAATGTACCTCGCTGCAGATTTAGCGTTTCCCGCTAATCTGGGGACAAAATCGTTTGGTACAGCCGGAGGGCGGATGACGCAGGAGGCTGAAGCCAAACAAAACGGCCCACCTGTTGACAGTCGGTGGGTCGATCAATACGCGCCGCGCCTGCGCGGAGCCACAAGCAACAGGCGAACGTCGCCCGGCCGCGTGTCTGGGCCATTGTTCAGTCTTTTTGCACTCAGCCAGGGGTTGTTTAACCATAAAAACATGCTTCACGACCCCGCGACCTCACTGCTCTTTTTTTTTCGGCCAATTAACGGTTAGCGGTTTTCGACTGAAAATAGTAATATTGTGTTCATATTTGCCTTGTTGCTGCCAGGTAGCTTTCGTTAGCTAATTATCTTTGATTATAAGCTTTATAGCCCTATAAAATAACAAAAAGTGTACAAAAACTCACAAGTAAACGTTACATTAACACATTAAATACATGCCCAACTACATTCCATAAATTAAATTTGATACTATAGTACACTTACAGGGTAGCGCACGAAATGTGTTACCAATTGTTTCTTCCACAATTAGCGACGCACATTAGATATCCCGCTGGGATCTCTACATCAGTACCAGCAGAGCTTGGAAAAACAAATGAGTTACGGAATGACGTGTAATTCACGATACTGCCGCTAGGAGACTAGTAAGCAGCAATGGCTGACAATGGAAGACTGGCGACACAGCAACGACCGGCAATTCTGTTACTTTTTCATGAAACGAAAAACCTTGTTGCGACTCAGAGGCTTTTTCGACAGCAGTTTAACACACTATGGGTCCCTTGCAAGAAGACCATCCACAGGTTGTACGATAAATTTGTACAGGAAGGAACAGTATTGGAAGCGAAGCGACCTCGGCCTAAGCCTGTTTGTTCGCCGGAGAATATTGAAGCGGTACGAGTTGCTGTACAGAGAAGTCCCGGGAAATCGTGTAGAAAGGCAGCAGTGCAACTGGGAATATCCAGACGCTCCGTTCAACGCATTCTTAAAAGTGAACTCCATATGTACCCATACAAGATGACCCGTGCACAGAAGCTCACTGAAGAACACAAGCAGCAGAGACTACTGTTTGCTCAGTGGGAGGAGGATAGGGAAGAAACTCTCAACAACGTTTGGTTTTCAGGCTAGGCGCATTTTCATTTAGACGGTGTGGTTAACAAACAAAATGTGCGCTTTTGGGGCACTGAAAACCCACAAGTGCTTCATGAACGACAACATCATGCTCCAATGATTACAGCGTGGGCAGCAATTTCCAGTCACGGACTTATTGGACCCTTTTTCTTTGAAGAAACTGTGAACAGCGAGCGTTATTTGAGCAACAGCTTCATTCCACAGCTTCTTGCTACTGCCTTGCCCTTCAACACGCAGTGGTTCATGCAAGATGGAGCAAGGCCACATAGTGCAAACACTGTGTTGGAGTTTTTACACGAGCATTTCGACATGCGGATCATTTCACTCAGGTTTCCAGGTCGTTTCAATGACGGAGAAAATTGGCCCCCTCAATAGTCCAGACCTCAATCCATGTGACTTTTTTCTTTGGGGTACCTAAAGGAAAAAATTTTCCCGAAACGTCCACGTGATTTAATGGAGCTCCAAGCTTGCTGTGAAATTACGGAAGACATGTGCCGTAGGGTAATCACTAACTTCAGTGTTCGTTTGAAGGAAGTTAGGAAACGAAATGGTGGACATATTGAGCATGTGCTGAGTTAGAACAAATCTCCATGGACGGCTCTTCATTGTAGTATATGTTCCTTTCAGATTGTATTGACAATAAAGTTTATATTCAAAAACAAAATGGTAACACATTTCGTGGGCCACCCTGTATTTTCTATCTGTCGATTATTGTTTCTATTATCTCAAACTGTCCGGCTTCGAGCGGTGTCGCTCATCCTCAGATCGATTATAAAAATATAATAATACAGGGCGATCCGTAATTGCTGACTACAAAAGTCACCATCGGAGTACACACTAAAAAATAACCCAAAAGTGTCAGTACAGCGCACTGCCAGAAAAGCTTAATTTGTGAGATGTAGTAACGTCGATGGCACTATGTGCACTACTGCAACACACCGCTACGGTGCGCTGGTGTGGACTGTAAACATTCACTCAGTTGCTGTGGTTGAAAGACGACGATGGAATATGGAAATGACGAACTCACCGATATGGTTCTGATTTATGGTCATAACATCAGAATTCTGCTGCTGCCCATACATATGCTGCACGTGTTCCTGGCGGACGACGTCCCACTCCAAGAACGTCTGTGTCAGTAAATGTCTCTTTCAAATAATGTTTTTTACTGTAGGTCCCGCTGGTGACCTTAGCAGTCAACAATTACATATCACCCCATATAAATAACAATTGGATTCTAAACCTGTGTTTACAATATTGCGGAGTTGCAAAATTTTCTATTTTACTACAGCACAATCGCTTGATAACACGTGATACAACGTTTGTATTGCAACTAGAGAGAAATTTTCTTAGCCATATGAATTGTAAACTCAGGATTAGAAGAATCTAGCCGTAATTTGTTCTTATATTTTCTAACAGATCTGTAAATGGAAGACTCTGGCCAAAACCAGTGAGCTTGAGATGATAGAACAGCTCTCAGTAAATAGCAAATAAGCGTATTTGCTAGAAATAAGGTTCAAATGGTTCAAATGGCTCTAAGCACTATGGGACTTAACATCTGAGGTCATCAGTCCCCTAAACTTAGAACTACTTAAATCTAACTAACCTTAGGACATCACACACATCCATGCCCGAGGCAGGATACGAACCTGCGACCGCAGCAGCAGCGCGGTTCCGGACGGAAGCGCCTAGAACCGCTCGGCCACAGCGGCCAGCTAGAAATAAGGATCGCGGACAACTCCCTACCGACATCTATGTCTAGTTTTGATACTTCATTGTTTCTCGGCCGATGGCTGAATAAGAATTTTGCAACAGTGAACACATCCTGAAACGTCCAACTAGAGGACTGAATGGGGCTAGGCTTTTTCCTTTATTGTGTCCCCTCCTCCCATCATCATCCACAGGAAACAGCCAAGTCTTGTAGAAAAATAGTAACAAATGGAGAATAACGTTAAGTCTTAGAAGCGTTATGGCGTGGCAAAGAAAAGCCACAGGGCAGCCAGCGGGCCATCCTATAGGGATAGGAAAAATCGATCTGTTAAAACTGATACCGGTATTTCAGTTCTGAATAACCGACATTTATCGGTTTTTGTTTGCTATCGGTTGTAACAGTCGATTTTTATTTATTTTTTAATAATCTGGTAAAAATAAACTTTTTTTTAACGGATGATGTTTATTCGTAAAATTTCAATTGCTGCCAAATATTGGTTTATTGTAAAAAATGGGAAAAGCGATCAGTGCAACTTCAATAACGTCGACAGTAGAACGAGCAACAAGCATCTGATATAGGGATCGGTACAGCATTGCTGAACAAATTACACATCCATCGCCGCATGTCATGGCCTCAGACGATGCGAGTGCACGTGCAACGTGCAAGACTTGCCCACATCTGGTCTCTCATTGCTGAGACAATAATATACTCGTTGCCGTGTGACTAAGTAAAGCCGGCCGAAGTGGCCGTGCGGTTAAAGGCGCTGCAGTCTGGAACCGCAAGACCGCTACGGTCGCAGGTTCGAATCCTGCCTCGGGCATGGATGTTTGTGATGTCCTTAGGTTAGTTAGGTTTAACTCGTTCTAAGTTCTAGGGGACTGATGACCTCAGCAGTTGAGTCCCATAGTGCTCAGAGCCATTTGAACCATTTTTTTTTGACTAAGTAAAAATAATTGGTGTCGGCAGAGATGGTGGGAACAACATGATCGCACGGGTAGATGAGTTGTGTGAGGGAAGGACGAGTTATTGTTTTGTTCATCTTCTACAAGAGATGGCCTAGACGACGTCAATAATGAAATTTTAAAAAGCCGAGTAAACGAAATAAAATCAGCTGCCACATTTGCACGGTAGAAGGAAACGTAATGTTTTCGGTTCAGACAGCACAAACAGTGTGAAATCCAGCTATTGTCTGGTGAAAAGATTTATAAAACTGTCACCGATAATCGCTCTACTGCCAGTCAATCTCTCTACAAAAAATGCACTAACCAATTTCTAGTGCAGGTATCGAATTGTTGTCAGAAATATTGGATATTTTAATGCGCTTCGACGTGACCCCAAAGGAGATTTCTGGTAACGAGTGCAATGCTGGAATATTCTTATTCTCCTAGTGACCATTCTTGAAAATTCATTAAAACTCAATCCTGAACACAGCTCAGCCTTAATCCTAGTTTAAAAGCTTCTGAACAACTGTGAAGAAAGAAGTGCAAGGTATTAAGAACTTTCTGCTGTGCACTATCAGACCCACGGTTTAGAAAAAAAATGTACATGAACTCCCTCATTGACAGAAAAACCGTTGCAAATTTAACCCAAGAGGTAAATAACTACTTGGACGAAATTGGTAAACTTTCACCTTTACTTCAAAGGCAGGAGGTCAGAACAACTGCAAACCCTCTTTGGTCATCACATGATCAGGAAGCAGTCAAGGGTGGTCTAGTGGATTAAAATTTGTTTTCTAACAAAACAGAGCTTTCCTTTCAGCATCATTTACTACCGGAAAGCAGTAATCCTTTAGTTTTTTGGAAGTATAGTAAAATTCATATGCCAGACTTGTCATTTATAGCCTAAAAATATTTTTCTTTGCTAAGAAGTCCTACACTGCTGAAAGATTGGTATCATCTTTGAATGACATTGTTTCTGATGAAAGGTGTCGACTTACAGATCAAAACGTCACAGAACGAATATTTGTGAACAGATTTGATAACAACTACTGGCCAATGGATTAATTCATTACTGAAGTTTTAACTGTATTCATGTAATCCTTTTTGATAAATGTTATATTTCACATGCTATCTAAATTATTCATTTTGATTTTTTGAAAGAGCATTTTTAGTTTTGTCAACAACAAATCAGCTGTATTAACTTTGCTGTTAAAAAATGAATAAATATATTTTGACTACAAAACAGGTTTTTCATTCGAAATGATTAGAGAAAGAAACACAACAAGTTTCACACAAAAGCTTATCATTCGTCTGCCATTTTTGTGAAATAATAAAATATAAAGGAAATAATGGGACCAATGTTAAATTAAAAACTTAGCAATTAATTCATAGTTTATAATAAAAATGGAAAGTAACTGATATGCTGCATGTTTCTACATCATATGCATTTATCTGCTTGTACCCCTTGGAAACTATCAACATAACACAGAAAACAGAGTGCTCCAACGTCAGTTTTCACTATTAACGCTGACTACTCATGATGACCAAATAGTGGTATGATCCTCGATTACATGATTTTTGAACTGAGTTTCAAAAACTCAGTCAGTAGGAGAATACTGGGGATTTTTTGTAATATTCAAATGCTTATATCCTTTTGAGAAGAGCAGTCAACGGTGGATAGAGTAACTTTTTTATTTACCTATTTTATTTGATTTTTTGAATGTATGTATGTTAAAACGTATAATGTGAAAGTCTAAGGGAGTCTTAGAATGTTTCAATCCTTGTTCAGTGTCTACGTTTATCACTGGGAATAATAGCGGTAAAGAACCTAAAAATCGGTTACTTAAGAAACCAGTTATTCTGAACGGTTTTAACAGTCGGGTTATACTGTTGACAAAAAAAAGGCGGTATGACAGAAAACCGGTTGTTTCAGCGATAACCGCCATCTCTACCAGCTAGGTGTCAGCATATCGGGTGACCATGTATATCATATCATTACAAGTTAGGAACACGGAGTGGTCGGAGAACAGAGCAGAGTACCACTGACAGGAACAGACCTAAGTGTACTCAGTACACATATCGACAATAATAGTGAGGCCAGCATTACCTGCTTAAGAGAGAGCGTGGGACGAATGGGGCAAAGAGAGATCTTTGGTAGGGACACCAACGCGTTATATTGGCTTAGGTCACAGTTAGACCCTGGAAAATTACTGAAAAACAGCGCACAATTAGAGCTAATGGTTGGCGAGAGGCCTTCGGGGTCACATCATGTCAGGGACAGGCGGGTGCAAAGGGGAAAGCCGAACAAAACTCGGAGACAGGACGCTCCGCCCAGAGACGTCAGTGAAGGGAAGTGAAGTCAGGAGGAAAGTCACGGGAGTCACAGAGATCACAGAGAAGCAGGAGAGGGGCCAGGATTATGCAGTAATGTCAGCGCAGTTAATGAAATCATAGGCGACTAGTTTGGTAATTCTGTGTGTCGTATAGCGGGCGTGGGCTCAGTTGATACTGACAGTCCCATTTAAAAGCAGACGGGGCGGTAGTAGCCAATCACCGCCTCAGTAATATTACTACGCCTTTTCGTCGGTAAAACTCCTTCAAGGCAAATAGAGCAAGAGTTAAAACTGTTTTCTGACTTAATTTACAAGTTGCAACACTTCTAGTTGAGGTTATTTATAGTCACTCTCCAATCCTTATCTTTTGTAATAAGGGATTTAACATTACAACTAGGTCGAGACTCCCTCTCATATAGGACAAATGGCTAACCCCTTCTCACCAACCCTGGTCTCAGGCAATATTCAAGCTTGGGACGCGACAGTTGCACATGAAGGGCGCGCTAGCAAGGGCCATGTTGCTGCTCGTCAGACAAATTTTAAGCAAACATATACAGATTGTGTTTCATTTACAGTTACAAATTAAAATAATAGATTCAATATACAATCAACATTATCCATTTTGATGATTTTCTAAAAAGAATCTCATGTGGCAACAGTGATGATGACACAATCAGTCAGCCGGCCGGGGTGGCCGAGTGGTTCTAGGCGCTTCAGTCCGGAACTGCGCGACTGCTACGGTCGCAGGTTCGAATCCTGCCTCGGGCACGGATGTGTGTGATGTCCTTAGGTTAGTTAGGTTTAAGCAGTTCTAAGTTATAGGGGACTGGTGACCTCAGATGTTAAGTGCTATAGTGCTCAGAGCCATTTGAGCACGATCAGTCACTTCCTCGAGATCTGCTCCCAGAAGATTACGTCCCAGTAGGAAGGAAGGGTAGAGAGGCAGTAGGACAGTACAAATACAGGGTGATTCATGAAGATATGCGAATATTTTAATGTTATTCTACAAGTAAAACTAAAGAAAAAAGTTCATATAAACATAGGTCCGCAAATGTTTAGTTACGAAGTTACGGCAAATAAAAGATTTTCCCTGAAATTTAGCAACTTCAGTAATATGAAGCCATCGAACAAAACTGTACGAGGTTTACGTAAAGCACGATTTCTATTAATTAGTAAATTTGATTACTTTCCATTAAAAATTTAGAAACGTTTATACAGTATATTGGTGGCAACCGTTAGTGAGTTGTTTCAGTCGTTTCCTATTCTTGAAACGATTTAGCTTTCTGTATCGTTCAGTGTATTTAAATGAAACCACATAGTAACTGTTGTAGTGTGTGTGTATTATTTATGAAACAGGAATGCCTTTCAAATTTACGACAGAGGAATACACCGATATGGTGTTTATTTATGGCAAATGTGATGGTAATGCTGTAGTTTATGAGGACAAAGTCAATACACGTAAGGCATTACTTGCTCGCATTATGAATGCAGTAGACGAAATTAAGAACAAGGCTGTGAAACTGAAACTAGCAACAAAATCTGTTCATACACGTGGAGCTAAATGGATTGAACTCGGTGGAGACATTTCTGAACATTTATTGTGAGTATTGTGAAATTGTATGTACACTGTACAACTTCCTTAACACTGAACTTTGTTTTTTCCGGTTTAACATGAATTCGCATGTGCAATGGTATTAATAAAAGCAGATTGTCTGATAGATTCATACAGTTTCAGCTGTCGTTATTACCATCATTTTTCCAAAATTAAATTCTCTACATATTCTGTTAAAACCTTTGTGCAATTCTCTGGATTAAAAAAAAAAGAAAAAACCAAATTGGGCGAGGTAGTTAATAAATTAAAGATTTTATAAAATTATTTCTTTGCCTCTCTGGATGTTCTGGAAAACTACTGCAGATTCACGTCTGGGACATGTTTTATTAGATTTACCAGATCAATAACAACAAATTGAATGGAAATCGTGCTTTACTTCAACGTCATGTTGTTTTGCGATGGCTTCATATTAGCGAAGTTGCTAAATTTCAGGCAAAATCTTTTATTTGCCGTAACTCCATAACTAAGCATTTGCGGACCTACGTTTATATGAACTTCTTTCTTCAGTTTCACTTGTAAAATAACGTATTAAAATATTTGCATATCTTCGCGAATCACCCTGTTTATCGATGGATATGATGCGAAACTGGGAAATGACACATATAAATGGAAGCTGGGACAGGAAAGAGCGAGGATAGGAGAAATGTGCCGCCAGCTCCTACGCAGATAGAAGTGTGTGTGGAAGCTATTACTATTTGAGTCCACAACTGTTTCACTAGCTTGTCTACAAAAGGCATCGCTGATGGTGCTGTTGCTGAAGGCCCCTGTAAACGATCAAACGGTTGTCAAACTTCACCAGTTTGCCAAATTATTTGGCACTGTGCGAGTTTGACTGACATGTTTCTCAAACTTAGACCGTGTCTGACATATTGAGATAAATTTTAATTGACGATCAATTTGACAAGCTGTCGGACGTTGTGGGTGTCAGTGTTTCACTGAGGGTGTTTAGAGAGAAAGAGCTTTTATTACTATTTATTTCACTGTGTTGTGAGTTTCCACAATTGTGGAATCTACGCACACCATACAAGCAGGAGCCAAATAAAGTAAAAATAAGTAAAGGTTGATGTAATCATCAGGTTCTGAATGTAATACTTCCATTAGCAGATTTTCATAGCTATATTTGTATATTTCTTTCAACTACTCCTGGGACTTGCATCTTGTTTTCTTTTTCTTCTTTTTATACAGTGCTAAAGACAATGAAAGAAATGCTTTGTCTGCATTTCTAGCCATTCCCTGAGTATTGGGGCAAAGAGATTTCTGAGCCACTCTGCATTGTTGCCGGATGTATCCAAGATGGCGGCGATGACGTCATCCAAGATGGCGACATGTAGACTTGGCAACATAGTATAACGTTGTCCAAGATGGCGGCTATGACGTCATTCAAGATGGCGAATTTTGGCAGGAAGAAGGTCAATTAGACTACCTCCACTATCCCCCTCTAGCTCACTTGGCCTATCTCCACTAACCTAAGTTATTCAACCACCACCTCTTCCTAGGAACTGGCATCAAGTTTGAATTTTTGCAGTAAACAAAAGTCAGTTCGCGAATCTCTACTAAGCTAAGAAAATGGTTTGAAAGAAAGGACACTTGGACTGACCTCAGTCACCCACCTGCCACCTCTCCCAAAATAAAAAATGGCGGGAAGTTCAAATTCCAACAGGATAATGTATCACACGACAGTTACCTCTACTAACTTAAGAAAATCGCATGAAGATAGGTCACTTGGGCTACACCCACTAACCTAAGTCATCTGACTGCCACCTCTTCCTAGGAACTGGCGCAAAGTTTGGATTTTGCTGGTAAAGAAAAGTCACTTGGGGTTTCTCTACCAACCTAAAAAAATTGGGGGAAACAAAGCTCACCTCCACTAACCTAAGTCACCTGACTGCCATCTCTTCTGAGGGATTTGTGGGAAATGGACTCAGCCTGCTCTGGGCTGCTGGAGAGAGGAAGGAGTGTACTTTATTTATTTTGGAACAATTTATTTATGGATGGAGTATATTTATCACAGTAATACGGAACACACGCTCTGACATGCCACACAGTATACAGACCGGCAAACTACTCGTAAATAACTCTTGTTAAGTTCCCGAGTGGTGACGGCCAATTAAGGTCATTGGAGTAATAAAATCTAGAATGAGAGCTTTGATTTTCTATAGCTAGTAACTGAGTGACGGGGCTGGCGCACTTTATTATACGTGGGACGATGTGTGGCGACAGAGCTACTTGAGCGACAAGAGCAAGATACGGCCCGCTCGTCGCACCACAGGGGTGACCGGCATTTTCACCTTTTGTAGCGAGGAGAGCAGAGTATCTGAGACATGAACAGCAACGGGGCTGGCGTCTCGCAAATCGTTTTAGTGTACTAGGGCCCGCCGCTCGCCTACCAGACGACGCCGAATGGCTGCATTTTCTGCGTCGTTTCAGAGAATGTTAATGTCTGCGTCCACGGCGAGTCAACAGTACGGCGCCCACATACACCGCTGCCGTCCAACGGTCAGAGGCAGATTCAGGTCTATGCATTCCCATGCATAGCCCGAAAAACGCCATCTGAATGGTGCACCGGTATGACACATGCTGACGCAAAACAGTGCACTCCGAATTTGCCGGGACGACCCGCGATAGGAGAAAAATTTGCTGTAATAGTTTGGAGGGGAAATGAGTGCCAGAATCTGAGAGTATGATCGACAGCTGTTTCTGAGTCCTCCCACACTTGGAGGGTTTGCTGGGTAGTGAGGACAAGGAGCTAATCTTTCATTGTGAAGGCGAAGTGAGGTTTCGCTTCTGGACCGCCTTCTTCACTTCTCATCAGCCGGAGTGGAGTTGATCATAAGAGTCATAAGTATCACTGTCACGGTACTCTGAGCACAGCCCGTCTGTTACCACTTGGTGACTACAGTCGGTACTGTTATTCGTTTCGCACTCGTGCTATCTCAGTCGGCTCTTTATCCACGGGTGTGGACCGCCACTGGGAGCAGATGCATCTACATGATTACTCTGCAATACACATTTAAGTGCTTGGCATCATATCTATGCTCCGAGCTGTCAACGCACGGAATACAAATATTTGTTACTGATAATATAACGCAAGAAACGCATATGAACGCAATCTATGTAAATCTCTGCATACGACTCTACATTGATAGAGGGAAAATTGATTCTTGGTCATTCTGTACGGCAGCTGTGACGCTCAACCCCACCACTGGCGATGCTCTCTAGCATTTTCTGTCACTCGTCTAGCTTGAAACCAGGTGGCGCTGTGGTTGGCCCGCTAGATGGCGCTGCCATAGGTCAAACGGATATCAACTGCGTTTTTTAAAAATAGGAACCCCCCATTTTTTATTATATATTCGTGTAGTACGTAAAGAAATATGAATGTTTTAGTTGGACCACTTTTTTCGCTTTGTGATACATGACGCCGTAATAGTCACAAACGTATAAGTACGTGCTATCACGTAACATTCCGCCAGACGGTATTTGCTTCGTGATACATTACCCGTGTTAAAATGGACCGTTTACCAACTGCGGAAAAGTACGATATTGTGTTGCTGTACGGCTATTGCGATCAAAATGCCCCATGGGCGTGTGCTATGTATGCTGCTCGGTATCCTGGACGACATCATCCAAGTGTCCGGCCCGTTCACCGGATGGTTACGTTATTTAAGGTAACAGGAAGTGTTCAGCCACATGTGAAACGTCAACCACGACCTGCAACAAATGATGATGTCCATGTAGGTGTTTTAGCTGCTGCCGCGCCTAATCCACACATCAGTAGCAGACACACTGCGCGAGAATCGGGAATCTCAAAAACGTCGGTGTTGAGAATGCTACATCAACATCGATTGCACCTGTACCATATTTCTATGCACCAGGAATTGCATGGCGACGACTTTGAACAGCGTGTACAGTTCTGCCACTGGGCACGAGAGAAATTACGGGACGATGACAGATTTTTTGCACGCGTTCTATTTAGCGACGAAGCGTCATTCACCAACAGCGGTAACGTTAACCGGCATAATATGTATTATTGGGCAACGGAAAATCCACGATGGCTGCCACAAGTGGAACATTAGCGACCTTGGCGGGTTAATGTATGGTGCGGCATTATGGGAGGAAAGATAATTGGTCCCCATTTTATCGATGGCAATCTAAATGCTACAGTGTATGCTGATTTCCTATGTAATGTTCTACCGATGTTACTACAAGATGTTTCACTGCATGACAGAATGGCGATGTACTTGCAACATGATGGATGTCCGGCTCATAGCTCGCGTGCGGTTGAAGAGGTATTGAATAGCATATTTCATGACAGGTGGATTGGTCGTCGAAGCACCATACTATGGCCCGCACGTTCACCGGATCTGACGTCCCTGGATTTCTTTCTGTGGGGAAAGTTGAAGGATATTTGCTATCGTGATCCACCGACAACGCCTGACAACATGCGTCAGTGCATTGTCAATGCATGTGTGAACATTACGGAAGGCGAACTACTCGCTGTTGAGAGGAATGTCGTTACACGTATTGCCAAATGCATTGAGGTTGACGGACATCATTTGGAGCATTTATTCCATTAATGTGGTATTTACAGGCAATCACACTGTAACAGCATGCGTTCTCAGATATGATAAGTTGACAAAGGTACATGTATCACATTGGAACAACCGAAATAAAATGTTCAAACGTACTGACGTTCTGTATTTTAATTTAAAAAACCTACCTGTTACCAACTGTTCGTCTAAAATTGTGAGCCATATGTTTGTGACGATTACAGCGCCTTATATCACAAAGCGAAAAAAGTGGTCCAACTAAAACATTCATATTTCTTTACGTACTATACGAATATATAATAAAAAATGGGGGTTCCTATTTTAAAAAACGCAATTGATATCCGTTTGACCTATGGCAGCGCCATCTAGCGGGCCTACCATAGCGCCATCTGGTTTCCCCCTTCAAGCTAGACAAGTTTCGTTCTTTGTAGTTTTTCCGTTTGACGCTTGTTTCGTGAGATATTTGGCCCGGTCACAATCAATGGACCACCCTGTATAGTAGATCTGAGAACTTCCAGTGGATCCAGGTTTCTTGCATGTATACAACCTTCTTACATGATTCTTAAAACTAAGTGCTGACGATGATTAAATTACTCTGTGGAAAATTCTGACAGGCAGCTTCTTCTTTCATCCATTTCTCCCAGTCTTTCTTTACCTACCACGGAATTCCAATCACGTGCCACAATTAAATTTCTAACTTCTTTAACTACCTGAATAATTTCCGTTATCTAGTCATACACCGCATTATCCTATCATATTTTGTGTTGATAACCTTGCGCTGAACTGACCAGAAGTCTTGGTCATCTGGCCACATGGTATGGATAAACTCCTTGATTTCCTTACACATCTAAACTCCATACACCCCAACATCAAATTCACTATGGAGACTGAAACGGAGGGTAAATTACCTTTCCTTGACGTCTTGGTCAAGAGAAGGGCTGACGGCACCCTAGGTCATGGTGTGTATCGGAAGACTACGCACACTGATCTGTATTTGCACGCAGACAGCTGCCACCAACCTTCACAGAGGAATGGGGTCTTAAAACTCTAGTACATAGGGCGCGCACTATCTCTGACGCAAAGAGTCTACCCCAGGAATTGGAACATCTGAGAACTGTATTTCGGAAAAATGGGTACTCAGAGTGGCAGATTCAACGTGCTCTCCGCCCAACCACTGCAGCACAACCTGTTGAGATGGATGAAGTCACGAGGGAGGAGGTAGGCACTGCATTTATTCAATACACAGGCGCACTCTCGGGGAAAATCGCCTGCATTCTGAAGAAACACCGGGTCGGAACTGTGTTTTGTCCTCCAAATAAAACTCGTGCACTGGTGGGGAGCGCCAAAGATGACCCCTGTTTGAGGAAGGCCGGCGTGTACCAGATTCCGTGTCAATGTGGCAAGTCGTATATTGGTCAGACGATGCGTACCGTCGAGGATCGATGCCGTGAACACCAGAGGCACACTCGACTGATGTATCCGAGCAAGTCGGCGGTCGCTGAACATTGTTTGTCGGAAAATCGCGCCATGGAGTATGACCGCACGAGGATTCTGGTACAGACGTCGAGATACTGGGACAGCGTTGTTAGAGAGGCCATCTAAATTCGCACCAATGACTACCTCATAAACCGTGACTGTAGCTATAATCTTAGCAAGGCTTGGGAACCAGCGATCGGGTTAATCAAGAGTAAATCGAGCAAACGTATAGTTGTGACGACCACGGCGGACAGAGCCATCACACCGACGTCATCTCAGACGCCATCGCAATCTGTTCCACCGCGTGACCGTGGCGCGGGGCGCGGACGGCGGAGGGAGCGCGCCACGAGCGGAGGGTATTTAAATCGGCCGCCGGCGCGACCGAACCCAGTTCCCTCTGAGCAGCCATAGCGTACGGATCTCCGTGCCGGCACGTTCACAGGAGCTCAGTCCGTCAGTTCACCTGATGATGGCGACATGTATGATCGCCGAAATATTGTGCCCGTTGGACACTATAGACCGGCAGCATACCCGTGGATATTTTGATTTCTTGGTCTTCCTGTTGGTACACTTCACTAATCCCATTATATCCAACTTCAATCAATCCATTTCCATTTTTTAGTTCTCTTAGCTAGGTACCAGAGTAAAAGACGTAACATTCCGTGCGCCGAGTGGTGGCATGCCAATTTTGTTTTTCCTGAACACGACATCCTCCAAATGACAGCAGAATACGAGTACTTAGAAGGTGCAACAGGTCACCTAAAGAGATTAGGTGCACTACGCCTGTACGTCGCGTTCTGGAGTATTGTTGGGCGTATAGATTCCGTATCAGATTGGACTGACTGAGAACATCTAAAAAGTTCCAAGAAGTCCAGCACATTTTGTATTACGCGAAATAGGGTGGAGTGTGTCATGGCTATGCTACGTGGATTGAGGTGGCAATCATTTAAAAAAAAAAAAAGCGTTGTACGTTGCGGCTAGATCTTTTCACGAAATTTCAATCAGCAATTTTCTCTTCCGAATGCGAAAATATTATGTTGACGCCCACCTTCAAAGGGAGAAATGATCATCGTAATACAATAAGAGTAATCAGAGTTCAGAGGGGAAGATTTAAGTGTTCTTTTCTTCCGCACCCAGTCTGAGAGTGGAACGGTAGCGAAATAGCTTGAAGATGGTTCGATGAACTCTCTGCCAGGCACTTAGCTGTGAATTGCAGAGTAGTCATCTAGATGTAGGCGTAGGATTAGAGTAGTCCTCGTCCAGATATCCAAATGGGCTACTATTTCATCCCTGGAATATTTCACCAGAGAGGAAAACATACGGTAGAGCAGGATGCTCTCGGAAAAAAGGCCACACCTGCAGTGTCCCCTAGCTTTCAGCCGTTCGCAGCACTGGCACATTAAGACTATGTTGCCACATCTCACAAGGCCAGATCAGTCAACCATGTAGACTATTCCCGCTGAAACTACTCAAAAGCCTGCTGCACCTCTTCAGGAAACACGGGTTAGTCTGGTCTCTTCACAGATACTCCTCCGTTGTGGTTGCACCCATACCTACGGCAGGGTTATTTGTATAATTTCGTCTGTTAGGGCCATTCGAAAAGAAACGAGCCAAAGGCTGTAAAACGAAAACCGGCTAAAGGATTGTAATGTCGTTGCCTTCAAATGGTTCAGATGGCTCTGAGAACTATGAGACTTAACATCTGAGGTCATCAGTCCCCTAGAACTTAGAACTACTCAAACCTAACTAACCTAAGGACATCACATACATCCATGCCCGAGGCAGGATTCGAACCTGCGATCGTAGCGGTCGCTCGGTTCCAGACTGAAGCGCCTAGAACCGCTCGGTCACAACGGCCGGCTGTCGTTGCCCGCGGAAGAAGGCTATAAGAACGCTGAGCCCCTCGCCTCGCCGCTAGAGAGACGTGGGCGCAGACCCACGGAAGGACAGAGCGAACTCGCGCATGCGTCGACCGTTCACTGCACTTAATCGTGCTGAAAAAGAGAAATGGAGGCTTCAGCAGAGTAGCAAAGGGTTGTAGTGTGTTTGCTGACATCAAAAGGAGTGCGGGCAACGGAAATTCATCGAAGAATGGTACAAGTATGCAGAGAGCACTGAATGTCCGTTACAATTCCGTCGCTCAGTCAGGCTTGTGGCGCAATGGCTGCCATAGTAACTCGCCTTTGCGCTTCCTCCAGCTGGACGATGGTATCGGGGATGTGGTGGGGCGTTCCAGATCGTGTGTCATCTGCCAACGATGTCCGCCCTTCGCTGAATCGCTTATGCCACGCCTTGACTCTTGCAACGCGCACCCAGTGCACTTGGTAGAGTTGTGCCATTCTTTGATGAATTTCCATTCCTCGCACTCCTTCTGCTGTAAAGAAACGCATTACATCCGTTTGCCCTCCATTGTACCGTTTTCTGCCTACTGAGTGCCGTGAACGGTCCAAGCGCGACCGTGCCCGCTCTATTGTCACGTGGATGTGCGCCCGTCTCCCTCCAACGATGAGTTTGGGGCCTCAGCGCTCTTGTAGCAACCACAACGTCTTTCGTAGGCAATGGCATTACGATATTACGATCCTTTCAGCGGTTTCCATTTTACAGTCTCCAGCACACTCATTTTTGAGTGAGGCTTATGTGTATCTCATTTATGCAATATTTTTCAGTGACGGCTCAATTTTTACTAAACAAGCCCTACAAGCTACAAAATTTCCTAAATATGTGTAGAAAAGGTTGCAGAAAGGTAGTTTGTCTGTGTGTGTGTGTGTGTGTGTGTGTGTGTGTGTGTGTGTGTTTGTGTGTGTGAGTGTGGGAGGGGGGATGGGGTGCGGTGAGGAGGGACGCTCTATCAGCAGTTCTGCCAAGTGCGTAGGACGACCTCGGTACGGCTCTGTTTGTCCGTGGGAAATTATAACACGGGGCGTAAGATGGGTTACCAGCCTCCAGTTGTAGGAGCTGTGGCACCAAGCGTGCAGCGCAACCCCGGAATTTTACTATAATTGGTTCAACTGGCTCTGAGCACTACGGGACTTAACTGCCGTGGTCATGTCCTCTAGAACTTAGAACTACTTAAACCTAACGAACCTTAGGACATCACACACATCCATGCCCGAGGCAGGATTCGAACCTGCGACCGTAGCGGTCGCGCGGGTCCAGACTGTAGCGCCTAGAACCGCTCGGCCACCCCGGCCGGAAATTACACCCGCTGGCGTTCAGGGGCAAAGGCCAACAAAATGCAGGAACACCCAGGCATTAACACTTTTTTGTTTTCTAAAACTTGCTTTCTGCGTTATCTGTCACACTTGTATCTATCACAAAACACTATTCGCCACCTTGCGATGTGCGACGGAAGATACCGTTGTCACTGTCTCTCCCCCTTCGCCTCCCTTCCCCAAAAGGTGCGCGCGATGACCTATTATCGCTAACCTCGATATGAGCGCGATTTTCTAGTATTTTTACGTCGTGATTATTTCACGAGACGTATGTGGGAGGAAGTAATACGTTACTTAATTCTCCTTACGAGGTTCGCTCTCGGAACTTCCACCATTCACTGTGATGCACTTCACTCTCCTGTAGCGTCCGTCACAGGAGTCTTGCGCTTACTAAACGCGACGAAATATACGGTTTTTCTTTGAGTCTTCACTACCTCCTATATTAAGCCTACCAACCGGATAAGGCCCCAGACATACGAGCAAAATTTAAGAAACGGTCGAATGAGAGTTGTAAAGCCACCTCTGCCCTGGGTCAATTACATTGCTGCGCGGAATTAGCCGAACGGTCGAAAGGCGCTGTAGTCATGAACTGTGTGGCTGGTCCCGGTGGAGGTTCGAGTCCTCCCTCGGGCGTGTGTGTGTCTGTTTGTCCTTGGGATAATTTCGATTAAGTAGTGTGTAAGCTTAGGGACTAATGACCTTAGCAGTTAAGTCCCATAAGATTTCACACACGTTTGAACATTTTTTGAAATACATTTCTTCACGATTTTGCCTATTAATTTCAGTCTCGTATCTGCATTTATTATGAGTAGTTTTTTGTTAGTTACACGTTAGGTTGATCCAGAAACATACTCCTACATATTTTGCAGTTGTTACTTCTTCCAGTGATAGCTCACTGTGTTGTGCAACAATAGTGGGACCTTCCTGTTTATGCTCAGTAAGGTACAATTGTCCGTGTTGATGATGAACTTGCTGAACCCCAGTCAGAACTCGACAATACAACAGATATGAACTTAAAGGGCGTACCTACAGTACATAACATGGGAGCCTGGAGCAAGCATCTGAATTGGGCTTCCTCCCCCTCCTTTACACCCGACCTACCCACTTTCCCAGCTCAACAAAACGGCACCCGTATCTCTTCTCTGACCCCCAGATGAAACACCCTCCCCCTACACACACACACACACACACACACACACACACAACGCTATTAATCTGGTAGCTCTCCTCTTACTTTCTGCATCCAAACAGGCCTCGGAAGATTCAACGGACCTACCGATCGCCGTGTTATCCTCAGCAGACAGGAGTCACTGGGTGCAGATATGGAGAGACATGTCGTCAGCACACTGCTCTCCCGCCCGTTGTCGGCTTTCGTGACCGGAGCCACAACTTCTTAGCCAAGTAGCTACTCAAGTGGTCTCACAAGGACAGAGTGCACACCACTTGCCAACGGCACTCAGCAGACGCTGATCTGGCGGGAACCGGTGTTACCACTGTGGCAAGACCGTTGGTAGTCTTTCAGTTTCACTTTCGTCAAAAAGTCAACGAGCACAAAAAATTTAAAGGCAATATATTTGTAAGTAGGCTGTTTAGGTTTTTTTATTGGTAACGCCACCTCTGTATAAAAATTACTGGCTGTGCTGTGTGCAGTCTGTGTCTAGTTTGCATTGTTGTCTGCCATTGTAGTGTTGGGCAGCGGCAGCTGGATGTTAACAGCGCGTAGCGTTGCGCAGTTGGAGGTGAGCCGCCAGCAGTGGTGGATGTGGGGAGAGAGATGGCGGAGTTTTGTAATTTGTCATGAACTGCTATATATATTATGACTATTAAGGTAAATACATTGTTTGTTCTCTATTAATATCTTTCATTTGCTAACTATCCCTATCAGTAGTTAGTGTCTACCGTAGTTTGAATCTTTTATTTAGCTGGCAGTAGTGGTGCTCGCTGTATTGCAGTAGTTCGAGTAACCAAGATTTTTGTGAGGTAAGTGATTTGTGAAACGTATAGGTTAATGTTAGTCAGGGCCATTCTTTTGTAGGGATTATTGAAAGTCAGATTGCGTTGCGCTAACAAAAATATTGTGTGTCAGGTTAAGCACAGTCCTGTATAAATTGTTCAAAGGGGACGTTTTATGTGGTACATGCCTACTTTGTGTACCATGTGTTTGGCAAGCACAAGGAGCCCTAGCTGATATGGTATTTGCTTATACAACTTTACACATCGGTACCATATTTCTCTAACACAGAATTACACAGCTATCTGATCATTTAACAGAGAAAGAAACTTTTTTTACTACATCAGTGACAGATGTTTACGTAATTACGCAGTTGGATAACTTCACACTTACGAAATTGTATTTTGTCTGTACTTTGTGAACTGTTCATATTTTTTCGGACCCATTGTGATATTATGAGAGCTTTGAATGATATATTAGGTATGGGATCACGATTTTTAAAGTACGTTTGAGGCAGATGACACTTTTGACATGAGCAGAGAATTTTTTTTAGGTTTTTAAATTATTGCAGAAAGCTACGACGTTGTTGAGATTTGACTGAGGTGTTATGATGTTATTTTTACTACGACGATTTGTATTATGCTGCTGAGGTATGTTTATGATGAATAAGCTGATGCTATATGAGGAATTTGATTATGCTATGTATTTGTTATGACGAAATATTGAAGAAGTGTCAACGAATAAGGTAAGGAATAATGAGTAGTGGTTAGGGACTCTGGTTTGTGAAAGAGGTTGTTGGAAATCAAGAATCGTACTTTAAGAGTTATGAAATGTATGTAAATGAGTGAATGTATTACAATGCCGACGGAAACTTTTTGGACACTGTTATATCAATAGGATTTTGTTTCTACAGATTTGTAACGCAAATTCTTGACCTGTGAAATATTTTTATATGAGAGTGCCACTGTAGCGGAAACTGTTGTCGTAAATGACCTTGGCGTAATGCGTTTTGGGCGCCCAGCTGAGAGGTAGACGTCTGACAAAAGAAAGCCATTCGGTGCAAAAACAAAAAAAAAGGAGGCCATTATCCTCGCATCGCAAATACGACACGCTCGAACTTGAAAACATATGATTACACTGTGGAGCTCTTAATTTATGATATTTACTAAGATGCCTAATGAAATGATGAGAAACATTTTACATCCTTTGTCTTTCTAGTTGAGAGATTTTCTGTACTACCTTATGAAATGCCATATTGCTAATGAATGATGTTTCATGCCTTCCTTTGTACATATTTGCTCATTTTCTTTAATATGTAGTTTCTAGCTGCACTGCTGCATTGGTTATTATAAAATTTTATAGATGTACTAATATAAGTATTTTCTGTCTACAGATCGAGTAAGTAATAATTTTTTTCAAAAAAATGAGGGAGCACAAAAAGACATTTACCTTCACAGGAACTGCATTCATAATTTTCTTTCCAAGTACTTGGTAACTTTTTTGGTAGAATAACTTCTTGTGGTGCACCACTTTAATTACATAGACATTAAGATGCGATTATACATTACCTTAATCTGCATTGTTGTCTTTAGTGTACTATTTTTTCTGCTTGAGCTTTGTCATGCTTAGGTATACGTTACAGCATTTACTGCAGCTGTTTGCCAGGCATAGTGCTACTGAATTTTAATTTGTGTTACTCTGCTAAGCCAGTTTACTACTAATTTATTTTTCTTGTTTGCTGCTCATTGCCTTATATTAGTTGTAATTTATGCTGCTTGCTTTGCCTTTTGTATTTTTTATCATTGCTGTTTGTGTTAATTGTTTTGTGCTGCTGCATCGCCTCGTTCCTTAGTTTAGTATCTGAGCTCAGTAGATTTAAGTTAGCTTAACAGGGGTAGACTATATATAGGAGAATGAGTTGCGATGAAATGCATTGAGAAGTCATACGAAAAAAGTACAGAAAGCAGGTATAGATAGGACTTTTTGGAAATAATGAAGAACGAAGGGAGATCTCCGAGAAGTAAAGAAAGTTTTATTTGCAAAATACTGCAGTAAAAGAAACCCTGTCCTTTCCTTGTGTTATCCCACTATGTGTTTGTGTACTCTTGTATATTTGTGTTTTTCCTGTCTTTATGTGTTTAGCTGATGTTGTTCTGATGTAGAATTTTTCTAATACTGTGTTATTTACTTTGTAAAGATGTTTAGACATTATTTATTCTGTTTTGTTTTCATGCTCATGTGTGAAGTTGATGTTTCGAAAGTCATTCTGATCTTTTATGCATGTACTCATGTCATAATTCCTGTAACACTGATGTATATGTTATTTCTATTCTTTTGTAAAGCCTGTATTACTACAAATGTTATCTGTATTATTATGTTTTTAATGATGTTTTCTGTATCTTTGTGCCATATAACTTTTCACTTTACATTGCTAATATGCTTTGTCAGACTTAGAATCTGTTAACATGCAACAATGTTTGAAGTTAAATATCCAGTCAAGAACCAAGAGAACTTATTTCAACAGATATTACGAATGCATTGTTATAGTGAACAGACGACACAGTGTTATTGTGTGTGTACATTCTTGCTTGTTAGTTGCATGATTATGTAACGACTATAAGACTTACATACTTAGAACATATACTGGCACTGCTAATGAGATTTTAGTGCAACATTTTGGTTTACTTGAAAATACATTATAGATTCAAGGTGCTTTCTGAGAGATACCAGATGACACAGTGGTTAGTTTATTTGACAGCTACACAATTATATCACGACGCTACTAATGTGTGACACAATTTACATTGTTGCTTTTGTGCTGTATCTGTTTTATATCTGCACAATTTTTCTGAATTCTTCTGGAAAGTAAAACATGTTTTAGTAGTAACTTTTGTGGTATAGCTACAAGGAGACAGCCTTTTCTGTAGCACAACAATACGTTACAGCACAGTACTTTCTTCATCACGGTAATAAGCGTAATAACTAAGATATCTATACGCAAAGCATTTCACTTTTGTTTATCATGAGGTAAGTACATTGGCTTCTGCAGAACTTAGCTTTCGGAGGACATTAACTACGACACTTCCACAGAGATTATCTTACAGCAAGACGCACATTTAGCGCTACAGGACATGTATTTGAGTGATTAATTTTGTACTTAAATCATTAATTTTTAAAGATATTTGAAGTACAATAATACAAAGGTTTTCCGTAATACATTTTATTCCATTGTTGTAATCTGTAACACCTGAGGGTATAATTACATTAATCCTCAGGGGGGTACACGCTTACTTTGTGTACCATGTGTTTGGCAAGCACAAGGAGCCCTAGCTAATATTGTATTTGCTTATACAACTTTACACATCGGTACCATATTTCTCTAACACATAAATTACACAGCTATCTGATTATTTAACAGAGAAACAAACATTTTTTTATTACATCAGTGACAGATGTTTACGCAATTACACAGTTGGATAACTTCACACTTATGAAACTGTATTTTGTCTTTACTTTATAAACTGTTCATATTTTTTCGGAACCATTGTGATATTATGAGAGCTTTGAATGATGTATTTGGTATGGGATCATGATTTTTGAAGTGCGTTTGAGGCAGATGACACTTTTGACATGAGCAGTGAATTTTTTTAGGTTTTGAAATTATTCGAGGAAGCTACGACGATTTTGAGAGTTGACTGAGGTGTTATGATGTTATTATTACGATGACTATGTGTATTATGCTGTTGCGGTATGTTTATGATCAGTAAGCTGATGCTATATGAGTTATTTGATTATGCTACATATCTGTAATGATGAAATATTGAAGAAGTGTTGACGAATAAGGTAAGGAATAATGAATAGTGGTTAGGGACTCTGGTTCGTGAAAAAGGTTGTTGGAAACCAAGAATCGTACTTTAAGAGTTATGAAATGTGTGTATATGCATGAATGTATCACAATGCTGGCGAAAATTTTTTGGACGCTGTTATATTTACAGGATTTTGTTTCTACACATTTGTAACGCAAATTTTCGACCTGTGAAATTTTTATATGAGACTGTCACTGTAGCGAAAACTGCTGTCGTAAATATTTCGGTAAGAAAGGTAAGTGACCATGACGTAATTCGTTGTGAGCGGCCAGGTGTGCCAGCCGCCTTGAGAAAAAGCCATTAGGTGGTAGAAAAAAAAAGGTAGGCCATTATCCTCGCTATTGACATTCCTTTGTAGAAAGCATCGCAAATACGACACGCATGAACTTGAAAACATATGATTACACTGTGGAGCTCTTAATTTCTGATATTTACTGTAAGGAAATGATGAGAAACATTTTATGTCTATTGTCTTGTTAGTTGAAAGATTGTTTACTGTATTATGAAATGCCATATGGCTAGTGAATGACGTTTGATGCCTTTCTTTGCCTATTTTTTTTAATATCTAGTTTCTAGCTGCACTGCAGCATTGGTTAAAATAAAATTTAATATATGTACTAATATACACTCCTGGAAATGGAAAAAAGAACACATTGACACCGGTGTGTCAGACCCACCATACTTGCTCCGGACACTGCGAGAGGGCTGTACAAGCAATGATCACACGCACGGCACAGCGGACACACCAGGAACCGCGGTGTTGGCCGTCGAATGGCGCTAGCTGCGCAGCATTTGTGCACCGCCTCCGTCAGTGTCAGCCAGTTTGCCGTGGCATACGGAGCTCCATCGCAGTCTTTAACACTGGTAGCATGCCGCGACAGCGTGGACGTGAACCGTATGTGCAGTTGACGGACTTTGAGCGAGGGCGTATAGTGGGCATGCGGGAGGCCGGGTGGACGTACCGCCGAATTGCTCAACACGTGGGGCGTGAGGTCTCCACAGTACATCGATGTTGTCGCCAGTGGTCGGCGGAAGGTGCACGTGCCCATCGACCTGGGACCGGAGCACAGCGACGCACGGATGCACGCCAAGACCGTAGGATCCTACGCAGTGCCGTAGGGGACCGCACCGCCACTTCCCAGCAAATTAGGGACACTGTTGCTCCTGAGGTATCGGCGAGGACCATTCGCAACCGTCTCCATGAAGCTGGGCTACGGTCCCGCACACCGTTAGGCCGTCTTCCGCTCACGCCCCAACATCGTGCAGCCCGCCTCCAGTGGTGTCGCGACAGGCGTGAATGGAGGGACGAATGGAGACGTGTCGTCTTCAGCGATGAGAGTCGCTTCTGCCTTGGTGCCAATGATGGTCGTATGCGTGTTTGGCGCCGTGCAGGTGAGCGCCACAATCAGGACTGCATACGACCGAGGCACACAGGGCCAACACCCGGCATCATGGTGTGGGGAGCGATCTCCTACACTGGCCGTACACCACTGGTGATCGTCGAGGGGACACTGAATAGTGCACGGTACATCCAAACCGTCATCGAACCCATCGTTCTACCATTGCAAGACCGGCAAGGGAACTTGCTGTTCCAACAGGATAATGCACGTCCGCATGTATCCCGTGCCACCCAACGTGCTCTAGAAGGTGTAAGTCAACTACCCTGGCCAGCAAGATCTCCGGATCTGTCCCCCATTGAGCATGTTTGGGACTGGATGAAGCGTCGTCTCACGCGGTCTGCACGTCCAGCACGAACGCTGGTCCAACTGAGGCGCCAGGTGGAAATGGCATGGCAAGCCGTTCCACAGGACTACATCCAGCATCTCTACGATCGTCTCCATGGGAGAATAGCAGCCTGCATTGCTGCGAAAGGTGGATATACACTGTACTAGTGCCGACATTGTGCATTCTCTGTTACCTGTGTCTATGTGCCTGTGGTTCTGTCAGTGTGATTATGTGATGTATCTGACCCCAGGAATGTGTCAATAAAGTTTCCCCTTCCTGGGACAATGAATTCACGGTGTTCTTATTTCAATTTCCAGGAGTGTAGTTATTTTATGCCTACAGATCCAGTCAATAAGAAATTAATGATCTACTTCCAAGAAAACGAGGGCACATAAATAGACATTTCCCTTCACAGGAATTGCATAAATAATTTCTTTACGATTTGGTAACTTATCTGCTAGTGTAAGTTCTCGTGATGCATCACTCTAGTGTTAAGATGTGACATAGGTATTAGACATGGCCATTTTTAGTATACTATTTTTTCTGCTTGAGCTATGTCATATTTAGGTATTTCATTTTCTGCTGCTGTTTGCCATGCATAGTGCTACTGAATTTTAATTTGTGTTACTCTGCTAAGCCAGTTTACTACCGATTTATTTTTCTTGTTTGTTGCTCGTTGCCTCATATTAGTTGTAATATTGCAATTGCTCTGCTAATTTATGCTGCTTGCTTTGGCATTTGTATTTTTGTCATTGCTGTTTGTGTTAATTGTTTTGTGCTGCTGCATTGCCTCGTCCCTTAGTTTAGCATCTGAGCTCAGTAGATTTAAGTTAGCTTAAGAGGGGGTAGACTATATAAGAGAATGAGTTGCGATGAATTGGAAGAAACGCATTGAGAAGATATAAGAAACAGATTTGACAAAAATGAGTATTGTGCACCGAGAAATAATTATTTTGAAAGAAATATGAATAGAATACAGAAAGCAGGTATAGATAGGACGTTTTGGGAATAATGATGAATGAAGGGAGATCTCTAAGAAGTAAAGGAAGTTTTGTTTGCAAAATACTGCAGTAACACAAACCCTGTCCTTTCCTTTTGTATTATTCCGCTATATGTGTGTGTACTCTTGTGTATTTGTGTTTTTCCTGTCTTTATGTGTTTAGCTAATACGATTTATGTTGTAGAATTTTTCTAGTACTAAGCTATATTCACTATGAGGAGGAATACTGTTATCCTCAAATATAAGTTGCATTAATAATATGTTATTTTCTTTGTAAAGTTGTTTACAATTCTGTTCTATTTCAATGTTCATGTGTGAAATTAATGTTTCGAAAACTATTCTCGTTATTTTATATATTTACTTATGTCATAATTCCTGTAACTCTGATGGATATGTTATTTCGATTCTTTTGTAAAGCCTGTACTACAAATGTTATCTGTATTGTTATGTTCTTTAATGATGTATTTTGTACCTTTGTAATTTTATTTTCATGTTGTAAATTTATAATTGTATAGACACCAGTTCTTCAAATTAAGTATCATTTCACTGCACACGTTTCTGTTGGTCATAGTATATGGACAATATGTGAGAAGTAGGGACTGTTAGTGTTTGCACGTGTGTTAATAATTCAGCAAGGGACTGGATAACAGCATTGCTGGTTCTAAGGACAATTCCAAAAACTTTGTGAGTGCACAAGTGGTGGTTATGGACTTGCTATATTATCCACAAGACTCTTCAATGGTGATTGTGCACCTGCACAGTCACAACAGATGGCTGCTGGCCATCTCTACAAGGACTACAGTGGGTCTGCATCTTTGATGACCCACCAATACCATTATTTCTACAAGGACTACAGTGGGTCTACACCCATGCTGACTCACCAATACCATTATTTCTACAAGGACTGCAGTGGGTCTGCACCTCTGGTGGCCCACCAATACCGTAATCTCTACCAGGACTACAATGGGTATGCTCTGTGACGACTTACCTACCAATATTCTTCAAAACTTCGACTGACTCTGTGGTGGGTTTGCTCTGTTGTGGCCCATTATCTGTTTGCATGTCGAGAGTCAGCACTGTCTTTCCATTGGAAGGACAACACTACTTCTTCAAGACTGCATGGAAATCCACTACTTCCGTGTGCATTTTCTTTTACTGCTCAGACTTTGAGAAAAACACTGCAATGTTACTGTGATGAATGATCAGGACTGTCTTTATGGACTGTGAGAAAATTTTAGCTTTTGACCAACATTGTATCAATAAGTGTGTGCATTTGATATCTTTGTTATTGTAATTATGAAAAATTGTATCAAATCATTATTGGCCACTGCCCAAAACAATTTGTAAAATTTTTTGTGGGGAGCATGGGGGCTATGAAAGTAGGCTGTTTAGGTTTTTTTATTGGTAACGCCACCTCTGTATAAAAATTACTGGCTGTGCTTTGTGCAGTCTGTGTCTAGTTTGCATTGTTGTCTGCCATTGTAGTGTTGGGCAGCGGCAGCTGGATGTTAACAGCGCGTAGCGTTGCGCAGTTGGAGGTGAGCCGCCAGCAGTGGTGGATGTGGGGAGAGAGATGGCGGAGTTTTGTAATTTGTCATGAACTGCTATATATATTATGACTATTAAGGTAAATACATTGTTTGTTCTCTATTAATATCTTTCATTTGCTAACTATCCCTATCAGTAGTTAGTGTCTACCGTAGTTTGAATCTTTTATTTAGCTGGCAGTAGTGGTGCTCGCTGTATTGCAGTAGTTCGAGTAACCATGATTTTTGTGAGGTAAGTGATTTGTGAAACGTATAGGTTAATGTCAGTCAGGGCCATTCTTTTGTAGGGATTATTGAAAGTCAGATTGCGTTGCGCTAACAAAAATATTGTGTGTCAGGTTAAGCACAGTCCTGTATAAATTGTTCAAAGGGGACGTTTCATATTTTATTTTCAATGCCTTACTGAAAAGAAATATGTTAAGAACATTTTTCTAATACAGTATATACTATCTGACCAGCCCCATGTAATGCGGAATTCACCACTTGATGTGACGAAAAAGGGACCCGCCAATATACACTACTGGCCTTTAAAATTGCTACACCACGAAAATGACGTGCTACAGACGCGAAATTTAACCGACAGGAACAAAATGCTGTGATATGCAAATGGTTAGCTTTTCAGAGCATTCACATGAGGTTGGCGCTGGTGACGACACCTACAACGTGCTGAAATGAGGAAAGTTTCCAACCGATTTCTCATACACAAACAGCAGTTGACCGGCGTTGCCTGGTGAAACGTTGTTGTGATGCCTCGTGTAAGCAGGAGAAATGCATACCATCACGTTTCCGACTTTGATAAAGGTCGGATTGTAGGCTATCGCGATTGCAGTTTATCGTATCGCGACATTGCTGCTCGTGTTGGTCGAGATCCAATGACTGTTAGCAGGATATGGAATCGGTGGGTTCAGGAGGGTAATACGGAACGGCATGCTGGATCCCAACGGCCTCATATCACTAGCAGTCGAGATGACAGGCATCTTATCCGCATGGCTGTAACGGATCGTGCAGCCACGTCTCGATCCCTGAGTCAACAGATGGGGACGTTTGCAAGACAACAAACATCCGCACGAACAATTCGACGACGTTTGCAGCAGCATGGACTATCAGATCGGAAACAAAAAATGGCTCTGAGCACTATGCGACCTAACTTCTGAGGTCATCAGTCCCCTAGAACTTAGAACTACTTAAACCTAACTAACCTAAGGACACCACACACATCCATGCCCGAGGCAGGATTCGAACCTGCGACCGTAGCGGTCCTGCGGTTCCAGACTGTAGCGCCTAGAACCGCACGGCCACCCCGGCCGGCAGCTCGGAGACAATGGCTGCTGTTACCCTTGACGCTGCATCACAGATAGGAGCGCCTGCGATGGTGTACTCAACGACGAACCTGGGTGCACGAATGGCAAAACGTCATTTTTTCGGATGAATCCAGGTTCTGTTTACAGTATCATGATGGTTGCATCCGTGTTTGGTGAAATCGCGGTGAACGCACATTCGAAGCGTGTATTCGTCATCGCCACACTGGGGTATCACCCGGCGTGTTGGTATGGGGTGTCATTGGTTACACGTCTCGGTTACGTTTTGTTCGCATTGACGGCACTTTGAACAGTGGACGTTACATTTCAGATGTGTTACGACCCGTGGCTCTACCCTTCATTTGATCTGTGTGAAATCCTACATTTCAGCAGGATAATGCACGACCGCATGTTGCAGGTCCCGTACGGGCCTTTCTGGATACAGAAAATGTTCGACTGCTGCCCTGGCCAGCACATTCTCCAGATCTCTCACCAACTGAAATCGTCTTGTCAATGGTGGCCTAGCCACTGACTCGTCACAATACGCCAGTCACTACTCTTGATGAACTGTGGTATCGTGTTGAAGCTGCATGGGCAGCTGTACCTGTACCCGCAATCCAAGCTCTGTATGACTCAATGCCCAGGCGTATCAAGGCCGGTTTTATGGTCGATCGTCTGCTGCCATAGCCCATTAACGCCAAATTTCGCCGCACTGTCCTAACGGATACGTTCGTAGTACGTCTAACATTGATTTTTGCGATTATTTCACGCAGAGTTGCTTGTCTGTTAGCACTAACAATTATACGCAAAACCGCTGTTCTAGGTCGTTAAGTGAGGGTCGTCGACCTCTGCGTTGTCTGTGGTAAGAGGTAGTGCCTGAAATTTTGTGTTCACGGCAATCCCTTGACATTGTGGATCTCGGAACATTGAATTCCCTAAAAAATGGACGCCCCATGCGTCTTCCAGCTCCAGCTACCATTCCGCGTTCGAAGTCCGTTAATTTCCGTTGTGCGGCCATAATCACAACGGAACTCTTTCCACATGAATCACCTGAGTACGAATGACAGCTCCGCCAATGCAATGCCCTTTTATACCTTGCGTATGCGATTCTACCGCCATCCATATACAGGGTGCGTCAAAAAAATGTATACACACTTTGAAGCGTCATAGAAAATTTATTTCCCGTTCTACAATGTTAAATTTCTGGAAATGGAAAGCTTAAAGTCCAATTGGGAAAATAAATGTACTTTGCAAATGTGATTGATGTTCAAACTGGTGGCCTTCAGCATCAATACGTTTCTGAGTACGAGTCACCACTGATTCCGTACATCATACCAAAGTGTCCAATGAGATTTTTGCTCACACTGCCTAAATCTCATTCCAAAGTGTGTCCAGGTTACGTGGTTTACGTTTGTACACCTCATCTTTTACTGTGCCCCATAAGAAGAAATCCCGCAGCGCGAGATCTGGAGAGCGTGCAGGAAACTCGATTGGTCCCTTGCGTCATATCCACTGGCCTGGCACATCGTGATCCAGGTATGCTCGTACGTCCCTATGATAGTGCGGCGGGGCGCCATCTTGTTGGAAATAAAACTCATCATTACCGTGTAATGCACGAATGGCAAGGAATATGGAGTCAGCAATCATTGTTAGGTACGTTTCTCCAGTAACAGTACCTTCAAAGCGGAAAGGCCCAATGAGTCCCCTTGCAGAAAAACCACACCACACATTTACACCAGGCAAATTCACAGTCTTTTCAACTGTAATGTGAGTATTATCTTCAGCCCAGTACACACAATTGTGCCTATTGACAGTTCCATTGAGTTTGAATTGGGCTTCATCCGACCAAATTATGCTACCCATAAATCCCGGTTCACGTGTCACCATCTCCTGAACCCATTCACAAAACTCTAACCTTCGATTTGGATCCTCGTCACTTATCCGTTGCGGCGCAGTGGTTAGACACTGGACTCGCATTCGGGAGGACGACGGTTCAATCCCGCGTCCGGCCATCCTGATTTAGGTTTTCCGTGATTTCCCTAAATCGCTCCAGGCAAATTCCGGGATGGTTCCTCTGAAAGGGCACGGCCGACTTCCTTCCCCATCCTCCCCTAATTCGATGAGACCGATGACCACGCTGTCTGGTCTCTTTCCCCAACCAACCAACCAACTTATCCGTTGCACCAGCCTTGGAATGTACAGACGAAACTTGCCTTTCTTCAGAATGCGTAGCACACTACTAGCACTCACATTAGTCTCACGTGCCACTTGCCTTGAAGATTTTTGAGGCGAACACTGAAACAGTTCCAAGACCGCAGTTGTGGAATCATCACTCGTAGCTGTATGAGGTCGCCCTGATCGACCTTTATGCACATCACACACTGTTCCATGAATTTCGAATTTGTCTCGTAGACGTGTAATTGTTAACCTTGAAGGTGGTTCTGTACCATACTCACTTCTCCACTGTCTTCGAACCGCAGCTACATTCTCAAACTTCCAGTACCACTTAATTATCTGCTTCCGCGCTTCAAAGCTCAAACGCACGTCCGTCATGTAGCAGTTACTTCCTTGCCACTGCTGCCACCTGTTGAAGAAACATAACATTACTTTCTCACAAATATTTAACCTTGTAGAACGGGAAATAAATTGTCTATGACAGTTCAAAGTGTGTGTACATTTTTTGACGCACCCTTTATATACATATTGCTATCCCATGACTTTTGTCGCCTGTGTAGTGTAACTGATTCGAGTGACGTTGGTAGATAACATGTTCACTGTGCAAGGCAGCGGTGGTTCCATAATGATGTGGGCTGTGTTTACATGGAATGGACTGGCTCTTCTGGTCCATCTGAAACCATTATTGGCTGGAAATGGTTATGTTCGGCTACTTGGAGACCATCTGAAGCCATTCATAGACTTCATGTCCCCAAACAACGATGGAATTTTTATGGATGACAATGCGCCATTTCATTGGGCCACAATTGTTCGCGATTGCTTTGAAGAACATTCAGGGCAATTCGATCGAATGATTTGGCCACCCAGATCGCCCGACATAGGACATTATCGGGAGGTCAGTTAGTGCATAAAATCCTGCGCCGGCAACTCTTTCGCAATTATCTACAATACACCGGGAAAAAGTAGTTCATAGACGATATTAGGAGGTATCCAATGACTTTTGTCACCTTTACGTAGTTTGACAGAACCCTATGTTTATATTAGTACTATTCTGATGGATGCCATTCCTACATTTACAAAGATGCTAAAATTTGACCACTGGACTGGATAACGTACACATTCGAGACACCGCCTCCAGTAGTGTCCTTACATCTTCCGCCATATCTCCACAAATACAAAACAGTGCAACATATTAAAAACACACACTAAAAATAAACAATGCCAGTTTCCATGGAAACAAATACCACATATGGGTTCCAACTAGATTTGCCACAGTTCCCAGTAACTCCCAAAATTGTTCAAATCTTCAAGCCTTTTAGTCAAACAGCCTATTTCTGCGGAAGTACTACTTCATGGAAGGACTTCTCGCAGGTTTTTCCCAATTTAAGAGGTGCTGAAAAATTAGGTGGCAAAGCTAATCTAGTAAACTTCAGTATCACCTTGAGAGTTAAAACCGCGATCCATTTCGTTTTCCGTGTAACATGGAAACGGACATTTTCTGGACGTATTTTCCTGTCTATAAATTCATCTTCTGATTCCCTCGACAGGCTCCAGAAGTGTGTGTAATTGTCGACTACCATGTAGATTTAGTTGTGACTGTAGGTGTGGTGAAAATATAACACACTACGTCGAAGACAATGAAAATTTTAAGTAAAAAAGTAAAAAGGAAAGTGATTAACTAAGGAAGAGACTGAATAAATTTTCCGGGTTTTCTTACCACGTCAAATTTATGTGTATATTCAAATTTTCAACGGCTTCTTCTGTCCCCATCCTCAGGATTAATTGTCGTAGTAATAGGCCGTATGATGCTTTCCTATGCAGAACGACAGTTAACTCTGAAAGCCTGCCCGCTGGATGTACAGAAGAGACTATGCTGCAGGTATTTATACTATGAAATGTTGCGACCCAAATGCGAATAAATGCAATCTGACTAAAATTATTTCAAATTTTGGAGTGGTGAGGTAGCGATGAAGCGGGGATTTTCCTGTACAACCATCTCACGAGTGTACCGTGAATATCAGGAATTCTGTAAAACATCAAATCTCCGAAATCGCTGCGGCCGAGAAAAGATCTTGCAAGAACGGGACCAATGACGACTGAAGAGAATCATTCATCGTGACGGAAGTGCAACCCTTCCGCAAATTGCTGCAGATTTCAAAGCTGGGTCATCAACAAGAGTCAGCGTGCGAATCATTCAACGAAACATCGTCGACATGGACTTTCGGAGCTGAAGGCCCACTCGTGTATACTATATGACAGCATGAAACAAAGTTTTACGCCTCACCTGGGTTCGTCAACACCGACATGGGACTTTTGACGACTGGAAACATGTTGCCTGGTCGGACGAGACTTGTTTCAAACTGTATCAAATGGTTCAAATGGCTCTGAGCACTATGGGACTTAACATCTATGGTCAT
This sequence comes from Schistocerca serialis cubense, assembly GCF_023864345.2. NCBI lineage: Eukaryota > Metazoa > Arthropoda > Insecta > Orthoptera > Acrididae > Schistocerca > Schistocerca serialis. The sequence continues at coordinate 698,350,314 of NC_064640.1, read as the reverse complement.
CAGTCCCCTAGAACTTAGAACTACTTAAACCTAACTAACCTAAGGACATCACACAACACCCTGTCATCACGAGGCAGAGAAAATCCCTGACCCCGCCAGGAATCGCACCCGGGAGCCGGGGCGCGGGAAGCGAGAACGCTACCGCACGACCACGAGCTGCGGACCAAACTGTATCGAGAGGATGGACGTGAACGGGTATGGAGACAATCTCATGAACCCATGGACCTTGCATGTCAGCAGGGGGCTGCTCAGGCTGGTGGAGGCTCTGAAATACTGTGGCACGTGTGCAGTTGGAATGACATGGGACCCCTGAAACGTCTAAATACGGCTCTGACAGGTGACACATACATAAGCATCCTGTCGGATTACCTGCATCCATTAGTGTCCATTGTGCATTCTGACGAATTTGGGCAATTCCAGGAGGACAATGCGACACCCCACACGTCCAGAATTGTTACAGATTGGCTCGAGGAACACTCTCTGGGGTTTAAACACTTCCGCTGGCCACCAAACTCCCAGACATGAACATTATTGAGTACACCTGCGATGCGTTGCAACGTGCTGTTCAGAAGAGATCTCCACCCCCCCCACCCCCCCCGTACTCTTAAGGGTTTATGGTGAGCCATGCAGGATTCATGGTGTCAGTTCCCTCCAGCACTACTTCAGACATTAGTCGAGTCCATACCAAGCCGTGTTGTGGCACTTTTTGCGTGTTCGCAGGGGTCCTAGACGATATACGGATGGTGTATCAGTTTCTTTGGTTCTTCAGTGTAAAAAAGGGGAGTTAACCAGAGTCAACCAAGACATAACTGAATCTACAGACCGATTCTTATTAACATCTAAAAACCTCCGAAGCAAAGTAGATGACTCTAAGACAAGTAATTTAACATAAGACACATGGGCCGCAAATGTGGGGAGACACTCCAGAAGTTGATGACACATATTGAACATGCGACGTCACCAATGGGGTACTTCAACACATTTACAGGGGTTGAGCCTATCATTCTGCGTACCTGATCATTCAGTATACACTTCGGTATGGCACCGAGCCTACGTGCGCGACTTTAGTACGTGGGGCTCAGGGTTCGAGTCATGCGTATGGCAGGAGGTGTTTCTTGCACTGCGTTGGACGGTTATGTGTTTACAGTGAGGTAAGATATATTATGTTCCTTAGTCTGAACAATATATTGAGTCGCGACTGATATCACGTAAGAATAAGATCCAGTTGTACATGACACTATTACGGCCTTTACTTTTGTATGGCTGTGAAATCCGATCGACACAGCAACAAGTGAAGAAGCACTCTGTGCCTTCGAGAGGAAGGTACTTTGAAAGATCTATGGACCCATCTACGATACCATGGAAGGTGAATGGGAACGAAGGAGAAAAGAAGACATGTACCAGCAGTTTGGAAAGCCACACACTGGCCGAATATTAGGGCGGAAGAGGCTACAGTGGCGAGGCTACAGTGCCATGGCCCCATCCTTCGAGCTGATAGATTCCTCCCATACTGGGTCCTTTGAACCTGCTGGAAAACGTCCAATGGCACGTGTAAGGACACGATGTAAGGATCGAGTATTAACAAACCTAAAATAAGAGGAGCCAACAGCAGTGGAAGAAGATAGAGACCGTCAGCGATGGACCACCTTTTGCAGCACATATCTCCTCTACCGTGACTGATTGACTCCCTCTTTTAAGGTGGTTTTGTAATGTGTTCTATATTTTTTATGGTGTACTAATCTTTTATACGCATTTGTAGTGTGGTTATTTCATTTGTTTTGCTCTCCTACAGTAGGCAAAGACACGTTAATACAATATATGATAACGATGATGATGATGATGATGGTGATGGTGATGATGATGATGATTTTCCGGTGTCACCGTATTGGGTGACAAATAAATGAGTATAAGCTTTCGAACTGCGTCTCTACCAGTGAATGACCTACATTTCCTTTGCTGTCTGTAAAGAAAAAAAAAAAAAAATGGAACAAAAACAAAGAAACACAAAATAAGAACAATTTTTGTTGCGTTACAGCGAGGACAATAATTTTGTAACTTCTGCGTTTGCAACACATCACATTGACAAAAGCTAATCGAAATTTGGTGTGTTTGCTTGAATGCAAGTATTCCATCACTCAATCACCTCTTCACGTACGCACTTGAAAAATACCATCCGTATTTTGACCCTCGCAGCGGCAACGACTATGCGAGCTATGAGGTTCAGCTGGGAGTCTACTGGTGTGCTGTAAACTAGCTCCTTCTTACGATCTCAAAAAAAAAAAAAAACAATCTAGTGGGTTTAAATGGTTCAAATGGCTCTGAGCACTATGGGACTCAACTGCTGAGGTCATTAGTCCCCTAGAGCTTAGAACTAGTTAAACCTAACTAACCTAAGGACATCACAAACATCCATGCCCGAGGCAGTTTTCGAACCTGCGACCGTAGCGGTCTTGCGGTTCCAGGCTGCAGCGCCTTTAACCGCACGGCCACTTCGGCCGGCTAGTGGGTTTAAATTTGGGGATCTTGTAGGCCAGTAAATTGGCCCGCATCGTTCACTTCACATATCTGGATACATCCGATTTAAGTAATTTCTTATTGTGATGGCATAGTGCCCCAGAGCTCCATCCTGCTGTGTCCACATCTCTGCTCTTTCTTCCAGAGGAAGATCTCCAAGTAGCTCTGACAGAACCTCCCTCAGAAAGACTGAGTACTTATGGCTATATGTAAAATTTACGGTCCTATTATTTGGTTGCCTGAAATTCCCACCCATACTTTAACCTTAAATTTATCTCGACGGTAATGGTCGTACATTTGATACGGATTAGCATCGACCAAATAAATGTTATTGTTGGTGTTGAAGATTTCTTCTTCGTTAAATGTCGCTTCGTCGGGAACATAACCATGGAAATAATATTGGGGTCTTGTTGCTGTCGTGTACGAAACTATTCACAAAATTCAGTACGAAGCGCATAATCCCTTCCATACAACTTGTGCATTTAAGTTTGTGATACGCTTTCAGGCCTTCTCCGTTCCACCATTGCAATACCGTTCACTGCGAAGCACCCAATTGGCCCACTACTTGTCGTGTACTTGTTTCAGGGTCCTACTGTACTCGCGCCGAAGCAGCTTCTTTCATTTGGTCTCTTACGCGCGGGCGATGTCCAACATTAACGGTACGTCGGAGACCCTGGAAGGTTGAAATTAATGATAAACATCCACACGAGACGGGAACGTCTTGAAATACAGTATTAGTGGAAAAGTTGTACTGACTTTTATGAAACAAAATTGTGGTAAGTTCCTATGGGACCAAACTGCTGAGGTCATCGGTCCCTAGGTTCAAAATGGCTCTGAGCACTATGGGACTTAACTTCTGTGGTCATCAGTCCCCTAGAACTTAGAACTACTTAAACCTAACTAACCTAAGGACATCACACACATCCATGCCCGAGGCAGGATTCGAACCTGCGACCGTAGCAGTCGCGAGATTCCGGACTGAGCGCCTTAACCGCGAGACCACCGCGGCCGGCTCGGTCCCTAGGCTTACACACTACTTAACTTAAACTAACTTACGCTAAGGACAACACACACACACCCATGCCCGAGGGAGGATTTGAACCTCCGACGGGGGAGCCGCGCGAACCGTGGCAGCTCGCCCCAGACTGCGCGGCTACCCCGGGCGGCTGACTTTTATGTTTAAACGCTACAAAAAATAAGGTTTTAAGCTACTGCACGTATTTAAAAAAACATACTTTTTAAGCGTTAACATAAAAAACCACAAAACAAATAGCAAAAATGCATAAATAATTCATACGTTAAATTTTGGCTGAAAATTAACCTTGATTTCAGAAAACAGCGTGGCTGACCATTATGTCACCTTCCCTCAGTATAGTTTTTGTCTTCGGTGTTTATTTACGCACAGGGTCCCTGTTTCACGCATCCGACTATCCACAGTAACAAACGATACGTGAGACGGTAAAACACGATGTGGGACGCCTTCTGCGTAAACAGACCTACGTCTTGCTGCAAGAGGGTTGAAATTAACAGCATCATGACAGATATGCATGTCTGTAAGCTCGTAAAATGTAAACCGATTCATCGTAGTCTTGTATTACCAGTACCGCGAACGCTACCCTGTCACCTCAGATAATGCAAGAACGAAAACGGTGAGGCCTAGCGCAGCGATGTATAGCCCTACCCTCTACGGACGACGGTATGATAGACAACCCAACCGCTGCACATATGTTGAGGTACGTCATTGGTGACGTCGCATATTCAACATTTGTCATGCACATTTCAGGTATTTCCCGATATTTGCAGCCCCATGTGTCTTATGTTAAGTTACTTGTCTCATCGTCATTTACGTCGCTTCGTGGGTTTTTAAATGTTAATAAGAATCACCCAGTAAAATATTTACTGTAGGCTTCATGCAGTTACACTATGCGTCGTGCAGTGCAAACATTTTCTTGCAATATGTGTCGTACATCAGTAATAATAATCGGATATCCCTAAGCCGCCGGGGTAACCACGCGGCCTGAGGCGTCTTGTTATGGTCCGTGCGGCTCCCTCCGTCGAAGGTTCGAGTCCTCCCTGTGTCATGGGTGTGTGTGTTGTCCATAGCGTAAGTTAGTTTAAGTTGGATTAAGCAGTGTGTAAGCTTAGGGACCGATGACCCAAGCAGTTTGGTCCCATAAGATCTTACCCGTAATCCACAATTTACAAAATCCCTGAGCTAGTGTAGTAGCAGACTTCATCTTAGATTAGATTAGATTAGATTAGATTAATACTAGTTCCATGGATCATGAATACGATATTTCGTAATGATGTGGAACGAGTCAAATTTTCCAATACATGACATAATTAGGTTAATTTAACAACATACTTAAGTTAATATAACAACTTTATTTTTTTGTGTTTTTTATTTTATTTTTTATTATTTTTTTATTTTTTTAATATTTTTTTCTTAATTTATATCTAAAAATTCCTCTATGGAATAGAAGGAGTTGTCATTCAGAAATTCTTTTAATTTCTTCTTAAATACTTGTTGGTTATCTGTCAGACTTTTGATACTATTTGGTAAGTGACCAAAGACTTTAGTGCCAGTATAATTCACCCCTTTCTGTGCCAAAGTTAGATTTAATCTTGAATAGTGAAGATCGTCCTTTCTCCTAGTATTGTAGTTATGCACACTGCTATTACTTTTGAATTGGGTTTGGTTGTTAATAACAAATTTCATAAGAGAGTATATATACTGAGAAGCTACTGTGAATATCCCTTGATCCTTAAATAAATGTCTGCAGGATGATCTTGTGTGGACTCCAGCTATTATTCTGATTACACGCTTCTGTGCAATAAATACTTTATTCCTCAGTGATGAATTACCCCAAAATATGATGCCATATGAAAGCAATGAGTGAAAATAGGCGTAGTAAGCTAATTTACTAAGATGTTTATCACCAAAATTTGCAATGACCCTTATTGCATAAGTAGCTGAACTCAAACGTTTCAGCAGATCATCAATGTGTTTCTTCCAATTTAATCTCTCATCAATGGACATACCTAAAAATTTGGAATATTCTACCTTAGCTATATGCTTCTGATTAAGGTCTATATTTATTAGTGGCGTCATACCATTCACTGTACAGAACTGTATGTACTGTGTCTTATCAAAATTCAGTGAGAGTCCATTTACAAGGAACCACTTAGTAATTTTCTGAAAGACAGTATTGACAATTTCATCAGTTAATTCTTGTTTCTCAGGTGTGATTACTATACTTGTATCATCAGCAAAGAGAACTAACTTTGCCTCTTCATGAATATAGAATGGCAAGTCATTAATATATAATAAGAACAACAAAGGACCCAAGACTGACCCTTGTGGAACCCCATTCTTGATAGTTCCCCAGTTTGAGGAATGTGCTGATCTTTGCATGTTACGAGAACTACTTATTTCAACTTTCTGCACTCTTCCAGTTAGGTACGAATTAAACCATTTGTGCACTGTCCCACTCATGCCACAATACTTGAGCTTGTCTAGCAGAATTTCATGATTTACACAATCAAAAGCCTTTGAGAGATCACAAAAAATCCCAATGGGAGGTGTTCGGTTATTCAGATCATTCAAAATTTGACTGGTGAAAGCATATATGGCATTTTCTGTTGAAAAACCTTTCTGGAAACCAAACTGACATTTTGTTAGTACTTCATTTTTACATATATGTGAAGCTACTCTTGAATACATTACTTTCTCAAAAATTTTGGATAAAGCTGTTAGAAGGGAGATTGGACGGTAATTGTTGACATCAGATCTATCCCCCTTTTTATGCAAAGGTATAACAATAGCATATTTCAGCCTATCAGGGAAAATGCCCTGTTCCAGAGAGCTATTACACAGGTGGCTGAGAATCTTACTTATCTGTTGAGAACAAGCTTTTAGTATTTTGCTGGAAATGCCATCAATTCCATGTGAGTTTTTGCTTTTAAGCAAGTTTATTATTTTCCTAATTTCAGAGGGAGAAGTGGGTGAGATTTCAATTGTATCAAATTGCATAGGTATGGCCTCTTCCATTAACAGCCTAGCATCTTCTAATGAACACCTGGATCCTACTATATCCACAACATTTAGAAAATGATTATTAAAAATATTTTCAACTTCTGACTTTTTGTTTGTAAAGTTTTCATTCAATTTGATGGTAATACTGTTTTCCTCTGCTCTTGGTTGTCCTGTTTCTCTTTTAATAATATTCCAAATTGTTTTAATTTTATTATCAGAGTTGCTGATTTCAGACATGATACACATACTCCTGGATTCTTTAATAACTTTTCTTAATATAACACAGTAGTTTTTATAATTTTTGATAGTTTCTGGGTCACTACTCTTTCTTGCTGTCAGATACATTTCCCTTTTCCGGTTACAAGATATTTTTATACCCTTAGTAAGCCATGGTTTGTTACAAGGTTTCTTACGAGTATATTTAACTATTTTCTTGGGGAAGCAGTTTTCAAATGCATTTACAAAAATGTCATGAAATAAATTATATTTTAAATTGTCATCAGGTTCACGGTACACCTCATCCCAGTCTAACTGCTGTAGGCTTTCCCTGAAATTTGCAATTGTTAAATCGTTGACTGAACGTACTACTTTGGAGGACTGTTTAGTAGAGGATGTGGAACAAAAATGGAAAAAATTCAGAAACATCGTCCAGTACGCCTTAGATAAGTTCGTACCGACTAAGGTCCAAAGCGAGGGGAAAGATCCACCGTGGTATAACAATCATGTACGAAAGGTACTACGGAAACAAAGAAAGCTTCATCATAGGTTTAAGAGTAGTCGAATCATAGTTGATAAGGAAAAGCTGAACGAAGCGAAAAAGAGCGTAAAGAGAGCAATGAGAGAAGCATTCAACGAATTCGAACATAAAACATTGGCAAACAATCTAAACAAGAACCCTAAAAAGTTTTGGTCATATGTAAAATCGGTAAGCGGATCTAAATCCCCTATTCAGTCACTCGTTGACCACGATGGCACCGAAACAGAGGACGACCGAAGAAAGGCAGAAATACTGAATTCAGTGTTCCGAAACTGTTTCACTGCGGAAAATCGTAACACGGTCCCTGACTTCAGCCGTCGCACGGACGCCAAAATGGAAAATATTGAAATAAACGATATCGGAATTGAAAAACAACTGCTATCACTTAGTAGCGGAAAAGCATCCGGACCAGACGAGATACCCTTAAGATTCTACAGTGATTATGCTAAAGAACTTGCCCCCTTTCTATCAGCAATTTATCGTAGATCGCTGGAAGAACGTAAAGTACCTAGCGACTGGAAGAAAGCGCAGGTCGTTCCCATTTTCAAGAAGGGTCATAAATCAGATGCGAATAATTATAGGCCTATTTCGCTTACGTCAATCTGTTGTAGAATAATGGAACATGTTTTGTGTTCTCGTATTATGACGTTCTTAGATAATACAAATCTCCTTCATCATAACCAACATGGATTCCGCAAACAGAGATCATGTGAAACTCAGCTCGCCCTATTTGCCCAAGAAATTCACAGTGCCGTAGACACTGGCGAGCAGATTGATGCCGTATTCCTGGACTTCAGGAAGGCATTTGATACGGTTCCGCACTTACGTTTAGTGAAAAAAATACGAGCTTACGGAATATCGGACCAGGTTTGTGATTGGATTCAGGATTTCCTAGAAGAAAGAACACAACATGTCATTCTTAACGGTTCAAAATCTGCAGATGTAGAGGTAATTTCGGGAGTACCGCAGGGAAGCGTGATAGGACCTTTATTGTTTACAATATACATAAATGACTTAGTTGACAACATCGGTAGCTCCGTGAGGCTATTTGCAGATGACACGGTTGTCTACAAGAAAGTAGCAACATCAGAAGACTCGTACGTACTCCAGGAGGACCTGCAGAGGATTAATGCATGGTGCGACAGCTGGCAGCTTTCCCTAAACGTAGATAAATGTAATATAATGCGCATACATAGCGGCAGAAATCCATTCCAGTACGATTATGCCATAGGTGGTAAATCACTGGAAGCGGTAACGACCGTAAAATACTTAGGAGTTACTATCCGGAGCGATCTGAAGTGGAATGATCACATAAAACAGATAGTGGGAAAAGCAGGCGCCAGGTTGAGATTCATAGGAAGAATTCTAAGAAAATGTGACTCATCGACGAAAGAAGTAGCTTACAAAACGCTTGTTCGTCCGATTCTTGAGTATTGCTCATCAGTATGGGACCCTTACCAGGTTGGATTAATAGAAGAGATAGACATGATCCAGCGAAAAGCAGCGCGATTCGTCATGGGGACATTTAGTCAGCGCGAGAGCGTTACGGAGATGCTGAACAAGCTCCAGTGGCGGACACTTCAAGAAAGGCGTTACGCAATACGGAGAGGTTTATTATCGAAATTACGAGAGAGCACATTCCGGGAAGAGATGGGCAACATATTACTACCGCCCACATATATCTCGCGTAATGATCACAACGAAAAGATCCGAGAAATTAGAGCAAATACGGAGACTTACAAGCAGTCGTTCTTCCCAGGCACAATTCGTGAATGGAACAGGGAAGGGGGGATCAGATAGTGGTACAATAAGTACCCTCCGCCACACACCGTAAGGTGGCTCGCGGAGTATAGATGTAGATGTATTGCTGAATGGAGCTATGTCATATATTGTAACTAGCTGTGCACCATGATCAGAAAGACCATTCTCAACAGGCTGAGCATTTATCTGGTTAAACTTATCTTGGTCTATAAAGAAGTTATCTATCAGTGAGCTGCTATCCTTTACCACCCGAGTAGGAAAATCAATAAGGGGTGTTAAATTGAAAGAACCGAGTAATACTTCAAGGTCATTTTTCCTATTACCCTCTTTCAGAGAATCTACATTGAAGTCCCCACAAATAATAATTTGCTTCCCCCTGTCTGACAGATAGCACAACAAGGAGTCCAAATTTTTCAGAAATAGATGAAAATTTCCTGATGGGGACCTATATACAGTTACAATTATAAATGTGCCTTTATTTAATTTAAGCTCACAGGCACATGCTTCTATATGTTTCTCTACACAAAACTTTTTTGTTTCTATACTTTTTGCACAATGATAACTTTTGACATATATGGCAACTCCTCCTTTCTCCATGTTTTCTCTCATTACATGTGCAGAGAGCTTATAACCACTTACATTTACCTTATCCATATCAGTAACAATGTGATGCTCAGACAGGCATAGTATATCTATTTCATTCTCAGCTTCTAAATCTTCTAAACAAACCAGAAGCTCATCTACTTTATTCTTTAAACTCCCAATATTTTGATGAAATATACTTACATTATTTTTAATTATACTTTTATGAGAACCTTTCCTTATTCTAACATTTGCAGTACTCTCCTGTCTGAGTTTCTCATTGTGCTTAGGCCTAGTTCCTATACCAGTGGTCACATGGTGTTCAGAGAGGCAGATTATGTCAACTGGGTTGGGTGACTTTAATTCATCAATGGAATTACCTAGGACTGAGATACAACTTGGTGGAGATAAAATTTCTGGTGATTGGTGAAAATTTATAATTGATAGCTGTGATTGGTGATCCAATGTGCTAGAATTGTGCTGTTTAATTTCTTTCCTAAACTGAAGATTTGTTTCAATCCTGACCTCTCGTAGAACTTGACATCTTTCTGTCTTACCTATCCTAAGAAAGGTGCTGCTCCAACACCTGTAACCACTGGTATTTTACCATTCATGGCAGTGCCTCCCCCCCTTAAATTTCCTGCTATTACCCCAGCCAGTTTCCCCTTCCCTTTCCTGTTGAGATGTAGGCCGTGCCTGGTATAGTCCCACCTACTGAGATAATCAACAGGAACCACACCAATATGAGCCCCCGCACCCGATCCAAGCAGCCGTTCCAACTCCAAATTAACTCTCCCAACAGAAGAGTTCAAATGAGGCCGGTCATGGCGTCTCAGGACAGATACAAATTCAACATTGGTGTGTCTCGATGCTGACGCAATCTTTACCAGGTCACACTCTATACTGTACCCAGGATCTCTGTCGATGCTGTTCCCTGGCCCTCCCACAATAACCACGGTGTCTTCCCTGGTAAATCCTTTACAGAGTGAACCTAAATCCTCTGTCACCTGATTCAGACTAGCACTTGGTTTGAAAAAATTTGTGACCTGGTATTCTGGTCCTAATTCCTCCTGCAGAAGTTGGCCTACACCTCTGGCATCTCGATGTCTCCACCTCCTCTGAAACGTGTCTTACAGTTCAACAGCATCACACACCTACCTGCATGGTTGAAAATTTTATTTAATAAATATGCAATCTCTGTCTAATGCGGGCTCTTTCCTCACAGATTTTAAATGCAATTAAGATGAGTGCGATACGTTTCGAGAAAGTGGTTCTTGACTAATCTCATATGGAGGTATGGAACACGTGGAAAGTTAAATTGAACAAAGATCTACATCTACGAGTATATTCCACAAGCTGCCTTGTACTGTATGGCGGAGGGTACTTGATAAAGGATCCTCACTTTCCCCGTTTCCCCTTCCAATTGTGAATGCTTTGCGGGAAGAACGATTGCCTGTAAGTTTCCGTGTGGGCTCGAATCCCTCTAATGTTATATTTGAGGTCTCTTCGCGAGGTATACGTAGGAAGAAGCAATACATTTGTTGACCCTTCTAGGAACGTACGCTCTCGGAGCTTTTAAAAACAGTAAATAAGGCCGTGATGCAGAAGACGTCTCTAGTAGCGTCTGCCATTGGATGATCATATCCGTGACGCTTTCGTACTTACTAAATAATCCTGTAACGAAATGCGCTACTCTTCTTTGGATCTTCTCTATTTTCTCTATCAATCATATCTTGTACGGATCCCACACTGACGAGCAATATTCAATTATTGGTCGAGCGAGGGTTTTGTAAGCTACCTCCTTTATCGACGAACATTTCCTGAGAAGTCTACCAATGAACCTCAGTCCAGCATCTGCCTTTCCTGAGATTAGTTTTATGTGGTCGTTCTCCTTTAAATCGCTCCGTACGCATACCACTAGATATTTTATGGAATTAACTGTGTCAAGTGGTTCTTCTGCAATAATGTTATCATACAAAAATGGGTCTTTCCGACTGTGTATATGCAGTATGGTACATATGCTTACACTATGTGATCAAAAGTACCCAGACACCCCCAAAAACATACGTTTTTCATATTAGGTGCTTTGTACTGCCACCTACTGCCAGGTACTCCATTTCAGCGACCTCAGTAGTCATTAGACATCGTGAGAGAGCAGAATGGGGCGCTCCGCGGAACACACGGACTTTGAACGTGGTCAGGTGATTGAGTGCCACTTGGATCATACATCTGTAGGCGAGATTTACACACTCCTAAACATCCCTAGGTCCTTTGTTTCCGATGTGATAGTGAAGTGGAAACGTGAAGGGACACAACAGCACAAACGTGTACAGGCCGATCTCGTCTGTTGACTGACAGAAACCGCCGACAGTTGAAGAGGGTCGTAATGTGTAATAGGCATCCAGACCATCTCACAGGATTCCAAACCGCATCAGGAACCACTGCAAGTACTATGACAGTTAAGCGGGAGGTGATAAAACTTGTATTTCATGGTCGAGCGTCTGCTCATAAGCCACACATCACGCCAGTAAATGCCAAACGACGCCTCGCTTGGTGTAAGGAGCATGAACATTGGACGATTGAACAGTGGAAAAACGTTGTGTGGAGTGATGAATCACGGTACACAAAGTGGCGATCCGATGGCAGGGTGTGGGTATGACGAATACCCGGTGAACGTCATCTGCCAGCGTGTGTTGTGCCAACAGTAAAATTCGGATGTGGTGTTGTTATGGTGTGATCGTGTTTTTCATGGAGGGGGCTTGCACCCCTTATTGTTTTGCATGGCACTAACACAGCAAGGCCTACATTGATGTTTTTAGCTCCTTCTTCCTTCCCACTGTTGAAGATCAATTCGGGGATGGCGATTGTATCTTTCAACACGATCGAGCACCTTTTCACAGTGCACGGCCTGTGGCAGAGTGGTTACACGACAATAACATCCATGTAATGAACTGGCCTGCACAGAGTCCTGACCTGAATCCTATAGAAATCTTTGGGATGTTTTGGAACGCCGACTTCGTGCCAGCCTCGCCGACCGACATCGATACCTCTCCTCATGGCAGCACTCCGTGAAGAATTGGTTGCCATTCCCCAAGAAACCTTCCAGCACCTGAATGAACGTATGCCTGCGAGAGTGGAAGCTGTCATCAAGGCTAAAGGTGGGCCAACACCACATTGAATTCCAGTATTGCCGATGGAGGGCGCCACTAACTTGCAAGTCATTTTCAGCCAGGTGTCCGGATAATTTTGATCACATAGTGTATGTCGAGGATCAGTTGGCACTCCCATCACTAAGCATCAATGGTCAGCAGGTCCTCCTGCTGTTCACTAAAATTTTCTATCGTTCCGACTCCTCTATGTACAACAACACCATCATCCACATAAAGCCGCATGGAACTTCCTATGTAGTCTGCTATGTCATTTAAATGTATTGTGGAAAGTAATGGGTCTATAATACTCCCTTGGGATACGCCTGAAGTTACTTCTATGTCTCAAGATTTCTCTCCATTGAGAATGAGATGCTATGTTCTGTTAGCTAGAAACTCTTCAACCCAATCTCACAGTTCGTCTGATATTTCGTACGCTCGTATTTTGTTCGTCAGGTGGCACTGTGGAACTGTATCGAATGCCTTACGGAAGTCAAGGAACACGATATCTGTCTGGACGCCGGTATATGCCACCTCCTGGGCCTCTTAGGTGAACAGGAAGAGATGGCATTCGTATTTCCTTGTTTATGGAACCCATGTTGATTCCTACTGAGTACATTTTCGGTTCCCAGAAATATCATAATACGTGAGCATGAAACATGTTCCGGAATTTTACAACAGACCGACATGAGTGGTATAGCCCTATAGTTTTTTGGGTCTGTTCGACGACCCATCTTGAAAACGGGAATGACATGTGCCTTTTTTCCAACCATCAGGAAACTTCGCCCCTCCAGAGATGTACTGTGCGGTGCTGCTAGAAGTGGGGCAAGTTCATTCGCATAGTCTTAGTAGAATCTTATTTGTATCCCGTTACGACCATTGGTCTTTCCTCTCTTGAGCGATTACAGTTGGTTTTCTATTTGATTGTCGCTTATTTCAATATCAACCATTTTGTCGTTCGTGTGACTATTTAAAGAAGGTACTATGGGGCGGACTTGTTCTGTGAAACAGGTTTGGAAAAAGCCATTTAGTATTTTTGCCTTTCCTGTATCGTCCGCCGCTTCAGTGCCCTTATAGTCACAGAGTGTCAGCACATATGGCTTCCATCCATTTACCGATTTCACATAAGACCAAAACTTCTTAGGATTTCCTGCCAAGTAGGTAGGTAGAATTTTATTTTCGAATTCGTTGAACACTTCACGCATTGCCCTCCTCACACTAATTTTGGCTCCGTTTGATTTTTGTTTTTCTGTGAGGGTTTACTTCGTTTAAACTTGCAATGACGTTCTCTTTGCTTTCGTGGATCCTTTCTAAAATAGATTTCGAACCATGGCAGGTCTTTTCCATCCCTCCGAACTTATTCAATGTTCTTGAACTTTGTCCATTTACACTCAACGTTATTAGTGCTGGAGATAAATTTTCGTGCCGACCACTCAGGTAATACGGCAATCTGAAATCCGTTACTTGTCGCTCTTGCTAAGCAGAAATATCTTCCTACTTTTCTTTCTATTCATATTTACAGCATTATTCAGTGATGCTGTAATGGCCTTATGATCGCTGATTCCCTGTTCTACACTAACTGATTCGAAAAGTTCGGGTCTGTTAGTCACCAGCAGATCTAAGGTGTTATCTTTACGAGTCGGTTGTCTGATGAGTTACTTTAGGAAATTTTAGGACAAGGTATTTACAACAGTTTCACATGATTCCGTGTCCTTAACTACCTGCCCTAATCGCTTGAGTTTCCCAGTCTATAGCTGTCAACTTCGAGTCTCCTCCTAATACTGCAACACGTCCAGGAAATATACGCGAAATATTCTCCAAGTTTTCCCTCAGATGTTTTGCCAGTACTGCTCCTGAGGCAGGGCATTTATCCACGCGTCCGATGATCTATTTGATCCACCACTAACACTTGTCTTCACCAAAATTATTTCGCATTCGGAATATGTACTAATTTCGCTAGATATTTCCGTATGTTTTATGGCTGTAAACAAGCCTTCACACTAGCGCTCAACCTATCTTTGAGGTATACATTCCAACCAGAGTTTAGAATTTCATCAGGGGGTGCTACTAAGCACGTAAGAATCACAAATTACGCTCAAACGTGCTACAATGTCCAATATTTGAATACGGTAAACATACCTAACTTCGTGATATTACCAGTACATCGCTCTACTAAATCATGATGAAGAACACTCTAGAAATGAAAAACTGCAGAAGTTGTAAAATGTTGTGAACAAAGTAGTCATGCTATCTAATTTCGTTATAGTATACCTAATTCTGTGACACGATATACTTAACTCCGTACTAATGTTCTTAACTCCTTGATAATTTTCTTTCGAACTGTTAATTTCACTTAACGCCCTTTTCATTCATTGTCAGCACGGTGTCCTTGCCGCTAACATTTGTATGGTGAATCGATCGACTGACAACTTCCATGCAGACAAAAACAACACTGAATCCAAGAACTTTTATTCATTCTACAGCTATAGCTCTCTTAAGGAGTGGTGCATATGTCATAGTTCCTTTTCTTATTTAACTTCTGATTCCCCTTTAGACGCTGATTTCACTGCGCAGCAATTATTAGTGGATTTCCCGGCTTGATCAGCAGCGATTGTGGTCCGATGTGTGATGGAAGTTCTGGCCTGAGCAGGAAAATGGATTTCTGCCTTATTGTCTCTTTTCTCTTTTCAACCAGATGGGGACCTCATCTTCTCAGGTATCATTAAGTCTGAGACCCTTAGAAGACTGTCAACAGATAGTGTGCGGTTTCTTGATGAAGTATGCGATCACCCACAATTCTACACGCTTCTTCCATAGAGGACTCGTGACCTTTTTCAGCTGTTGTGACAACTTCATCTGTAACTGCTTCAGAATTCCGAGCAAAAAGTGTCCGCTTTGTTGAACCAGAAATGTATGTTTCCACTAGAAAACGCCTCCAGAAAAGCCGGACTGAACAGTGCATCAAAATCATAACGACCAGGTCTGTGAGAAGGGTTATCTTTCTGAAACTGCGTCAAGTTTACTTGCCATCTTGTTTAAAGGACTTGTGCGCTGAAAATCCATTGGTTGTAGAATATGGCTAGTATCTGATGGTATTGTGGCAATGATAATTTCCTTCTTAGAGCAATTTCCAAACTGTATGGCGTCACGTGGCTCACATGATAATCCATTACCAGAATCACTGACATATTCGAACTAAGGCAGCGAACAAATTCATTGAATCACTTCAAACAATAATTCATTGTTAATCCATCCACTTTGCCACGGGGCTATTGAGCCGTTAGGAAGGACGCCATTTGACAGTTGTTTGATATCCTTCTTCCTTTAAAAATGGTTAGAAGAGAACCAAATTCACCTGCAGCATTTACATATGGCATCACAGTGCAGAATTCCGCCTTATCTGCAATAAAAAGTTTGTAAACTTATTTCTTCCCTACTTTGGTAACAACTTTATCAGGTTTTACAACGTAAGATAACCGCGCGGAGTGGCCGCGTGGTTGGAGGCGCCGTGTCACGGATTGCGCGGCCTCTCCCGTCGGAGGTTCGAGTCCTCCATCGGACATGGGTGTGTGTGCTGTTCTTAGCATAAGTTAGTTTAAGTAGTGTGTAAGGCTAGGGACCGATGAAAAAAGTGGTTCAAATGGCTCTGAGGTCATCAGTCCCCTAGAACTTGGAACTACTTAAACCTAACTAACCTAAGGACATCACACACATCCATGCCCGAGGCAGGATTCGAACCTGCGACCGTAGCGGTCTCACGGTTCCAGACTGAAGCGCCTAGAATCGCTCGGCCACCAGCGGCCGGCTAGGGACCGATGACCTCAGCAGTTTGGTCCCTTAGGAATTCGCATACATTTGAACATTTCAATGTAAGAAAATCCACTGTCATCGCAGTTTCGGATTTAACTAGGCTTTATAGGGCTGCAAACTTTCTCGTAACACTCCTTTACCGAGGGAGGTGGCGCAGTGGCTAGCACACTGGACTTGCATTCGGGAGGACGATGGTTCAAACTCGCGTCCGCCCACACCGATTTAGGTTTTCTGTGATTTCCCTACATCGCTTCAGGCAAATGCCGGGCTGGTTCCTTTGAAAGGGCACGGCCGACTTCCTTCCTCGTCCTTCCCTAATCCGATGGGACCGTCGACCTCGCTGTTTGGTCCACTCCCCCAAATTAAGCAATCAACCAACACTCCTTTAGTTCGTCAAAAAAACCATTCAGTACTTCATGATTGCCATTGTTGGCTCTGTAGTAGGACAGATTTTCTACCGTGCAAAGCCTGAAATTGTAGTGGTTACTAAAATCGTGCCACTATTTCCAGCTTGCACAGTTTTTCACGTTAGAATGGAAACTTGTCATTATTCCCACACTGTATTTTGGCCATTGTGTACGCCACATGTCTTATTCGGTTAACGTTCAGACCGAATCCCATTTCTTGCACTTGTATTGTGAACTTAACTAACTTAACTTCCAGTTCACTCGTAAAGGCAAATGGTCTACCCACTTTTCCAATGGTCACATTGTCTTTTAGTGTTTGTCGCCATAACTGCGATCTATATAGTCTCTTAATGTGCGCTGTGGGATGGATAAACGCCTAACAGCTTTGTACATCGACCACGTTTCCAAAACCTTATGACGTGCTCCCCGAAGGTCATCAGTTGAGTAGGATTGTTTTCTCTTCTTCACATAACCCGTTTTCGGCTTTTGTTTCGTCATACATTTGCTCAGAGATAGAAATAAAGCTTTAGAGTTGTTGTCGTCTTCCTAAACGATTATAAGACATTTAAATCCAACTATGATGACTAAGATTATAAGTATGTTCCATAGGTAATATAACTGCATAAAAAGTCTGAATAACTGCTTGAACAACTTACCTTAATAAACTTGTATAACAGGAGCAACAGACCAAACGACAACTTACAAATAATACCTCGGAAATTTTTCCTCGAAACTGTTAAAGCTTTTTATATAAAACAAACTTTATTAACATATGAAATTTTTATTCTTCATGTATACATACACTACTGGCCATTAAAATTGCTGCACTACGAAGATGACGTGCTACAGACGCGAAATTTAACCGACAGGAAGAAGATGCTGTGATATGCAAATGATCAGCTTTTCAGAGCATTCACACAAGGCTGTCGCCGGTGGCGACACCCACAACGTGCTGACATGAAGAAAGTTTCCAACCGATTTCTCATACACAAACAGCAGTTGACCAGCGTTGCCTGGTGAAATGTTGTGATGCCTCGTGTAAGGAGGAGAAATGCGTACCATCACGTTTCCGACTTTGATAAAGGTCGGATTGTAGCCTATCGCGATTGCGGTTTTTCGTATCGCTACATTGCTTCTCGCATGGTCGAGATCCAATGACTGTTAGCAGAATATGGAATCAGTGGTTTCAGGAAGGTAATACGGAACGCCGTGCTGGATCCCAACGGCCTCGTATCACTAGCAGTCGAGATGACAGGCATCTTATCCGCTGTAACGGATTGTGCAGCCATGTCTCGATCCCTGAGTCAACAGATGGGGACGCTTGCAAGGCAACAACCATCTGCACGAACAGTTCGACGACGTCTGCAGCAGCATGGACTATCAGCTCGGAGTCCATGGCTGCGGTTACCCTTGACGCTGCATCACAGACAGGAGCGCCTGCGATGGTGTACTCAATGACGAACCTGGGTGCACGAATGGCACAATACGCCAGTCACTACTCATGATAAACTGTGGTATCGTGTTGAAGCTGCATGGACAGCTGTACCTGTACACGCCTTCCAAGCTCTGTTTCACTCAATTCCCAGGCGTATCAAGACCATTATTACGGCCAGAGGTGGTTGTTCTGGGTACTGATTTCTTAGGATCTATGCACCCAAATTGCGTGAAAATGTAATCACATGTCAGTTCTAGTATAATATATTTGTTCAATAAATAACCGTTTATCATCTGTATTTCTTCTTGGTGTAGCAATTTTAATGGTCAGTAGTGTATTTATTTCTCAGCATAGTCACACTAGTGACGAACATATTTGTCCCAACGACAAACCTGTTTGATGACACTGTCACTGTAGAGTATTTGTTGTTGGTGATGGAGTCACTTCACCTCTGCTTTAATCGCTTCATCACTATTAGAGTGAACTCCTCAAAGGTGTTCTTTAAGTTTTAGAAACCGATGAAAATCGAAAGGGACCAAGTCGGGACTATATGTGACTATCGATGACAGTGAACCCAGGGCGTTGGATTGCTGCAGATGTCTCAGCGCTTGTGTGTCACCTGTCACGGCCATGCCGTAGGAGATGGTGCTACATAAGTGGACGAACTCTTCCAATTCGTGGATTCAGTTTTCCGAGGGTCTTTCACGAACCGACATAGATACGTTGCACACCGCCATGTTACACGCTACAGTTTGATGCTCTCTAGCTGCAGAAGGTTGCAACTTACGCCAGCGAAGTGGGAAAGTCAACCAAGTAATATGTATGACATGTAATACTCAACCGAGATTGAGAATAACGAAATCGGAGGCATTACGTTTCAGCATGCCTTCATACAATGAACTACGTATTCTGCATCCCCGCTATTCCGTCCAGAATGTCTTTTCCGTGTCAAGACATTCCTGTCATCTTTTTAGGACGGTTGGAAGTGTGCGCAGAAAGCCTACGTTACTTAAGGACAATGAATTTGTCTGCTGTCACGAAGTAACGTATGTCACGGAGTTAGACAGATTTACCCTAGAGATCAGAAATGAGCTTCATATACTCGCTTTAAACTCGCCAACGAGTCCTGTGACGTCAAATTCAAACTCGCCATCTCCGTGTGCCCGTAGCCTCGGCTCGTGAGTCTCCGCTGCAACCCACTTGTCGCCTGAGTCTGTTATGGGTACAAGTGGACTCGACTCGCTCAGCAAGGAGACCCGCGGACTCGCCGCGTTACCGCCAGGTAGGCAACCGTTTTGAAAGAAATTTCATTGATTAAATTGTGAATTACTATTCATTTTTTTATTCTCAAGTGCAAGTTAAAATGCCACGAAATGTCCGACCACCTCCCCCCCCCCCCTCTCCCAACTGTCAGAAGCCAGTTATATACAATCATAACGACTGATCGTTTAGGAGTGAATATTGTACTGTTTATACATTTGTACATTTATATAGACAAAACTTTTTCGTTGGCTCCTGTAAATTTATTTTAATATTTAATATCCGTACAGAGAATTTCTAACAATAACGTTGACATGTACACACTTTCGAGACGTTACTGAGTCTGCAACGACAGTACCAGAAAACGTGACATAATAATAAAGTGCCATCTTTAAACGTGATTAATTATTAAAATAAATTACAGAAATGAATGGTACGATAAAGAACTCGCTGTGAGCCCACAGAAACAAGTTTCTATGAGCAAATGAATTCATAAAAAGGCAAGTTTGTTTTTGTAGGGCTGAAACAGTGACATTGTCCTGTGCCCAGTTTTCGTATGGTGCAGCACAAAGGTTTTCTCATGGTGGAGGTGGAATAAACAAGAATACAGCTATTTTCCTTGCATCAGATGAAATTTCTATGTTTTTGTTTTGAAGCTTGGACTGTGGTGCGAAGCTTTTTCCAGATATACTCCTCCTCTAATGGAGTACATTTGCAGTTGTGTACTTTAATTTCTGTCTCACGCCCTCCACAGTTTCACAAAGCACGGTTTCGCTGAAGGTCATCTGATCCCGACAATCGTCATTTCACCTTGTCGTTGCTATTTTACAGCAGCAAGATCTTGTACTCATGTTCTATAGTAACAATAAGTCACGACTAGCCTCACACATCTGCGTGCTTCAGTAGGAGGGAACGAGCGCATGAATATGACGCGACTGCAGCCCCACTGTTCTCAGACTCGTCACACTCGCAGAACTGCGGTGGGAACGAAGGAAACCCGTTAGTACTGTTGTAACAGTGCTATCTTAATTTGTGAAGTATGCAAGCCGAACATTAGAGTCGTACTCGCTTCATTTCTGTCTCTAGTTTGCCCTACGAGATAACATATTTCATGTACAATCTTAGACATAAAAACTGATCGTCGGCCGGCCGCCACAGAGACTAAGTCCGAGTGTTCACACAATAAAACTGACCGCCCGTGACAACGCTAAGTCCGGCCATCTGCACAATCTGGCAACACTGTAAGACGCGGAAGTGTCAGGAGGAAGTGTTGTCTACTTCCGAGATGCTGTCGGGTTGGGTGAGCCTGTGATCTAGTGGTAATCGTCGTGCATTGTAAACTTATAGTCGCCTGTTTGCGTCCGACTGTACTTTTTTTTTTTTACCACATTTCGGTCCTCGTCTAAAGTTATGAGTCTGATTGAACATCGAAGATAATTCGCTTCACATTCTACCCACAAGTACTTCCAGAAACAATTCCGCAGGACAGCTCGTGGCTGCGTCGCGATCATAACAGCTTACGCTCCAGCGTTTCCTCGCGCTGCAGCGCCTACCGGCCACCGGCCAAATGCCACCCGCCGCCTGAAATCCGGCCCCCCCCCCCCCCCCCCATGTGAAAGCAGCGCGACGCTGTCAGTGTATGTGTTATTTTCGAATCTGAAGTGGTAGTCATCATCTTGCAGTTAAACATTGGCTTTTGCATACTTGAAAACCATGAACTACCGTTAAGCAATGTAAAATTGAGTCACAAGTGGAAATAGGTGTAACATCCGCAACAGAATAGTTAATTTTGGTATAACGGAGGGGTGTATGTAGAGGAGGCAGCTAGAAAGATTTGAACTGTGTGTGGAGCGAGTGCTTTTGGGAAAAATACGCCAGATCGTTCTGGCATGAATGATTTTCCACATTAAGGAAGTCTCGACTACTGATATATGTGATGGATTACCATTTAACCATCATGTGACATTTGCATTCAACAGGCAAAGTTCAGAAGTCTGGTGTAGAAGTACTGCATGCTATAATTCGAAACAACAAAAATCAACGGATGACTATTATTGAGCGTCATCAGGTCGCTCATTGAGCATTCCTATGCAGTACTGTTACTGGTGACGTGTTATGGTGCCCTTATCGTTAACTTCCTAAGAAGAAATGAAAGGCTGACCCCCACCAAAAGACGTAAACTCGAGTAAAGAGTAGTGTGAACATAATATTTCACATCTTATAGCTCCAAAAGTGTGTTTTGGGCTACGAATTCTGTCCCAAGGAGTGTGTGCATCACATGATAAGGCACTCTGTCGATTTGAAAAACAAAACTATCCAGGAGATTGATAGGAAAGTCGTCTCTCAGGCACTTGTATTGATAGGGAAGTCCTCTCTCAAGCACTTGTCCCTCTCGTCATATACTCGTAAAATTTTACGTTTCCCGCTCTTGATTTATCAACCGTCAAGGCAATTCATATCTAGATGAAAATACTCTTAAAAATTCACTGGTTTAATGACATCGTTAGAACCAGTAGGTTTCTATGGGCGTAGAATTTGTAAACTACTTAAGTATTGTCATATTGCTTTAGATATCGTGAAAGAAAATTCTGCTACTGATTAATTTCTCTTTGATGATTACTGTTGCGTTCAGTAAACTAATGGAAAACGCAATTAAAATATTCACTATACTAATACAAATTAAATTCAGCTTACTACAGAGACAT
The DNA here is from genome assembly GCF_023864345.2 of Schistocerca serialis cubense. Lineage (NCBI taxonomy): Eukaryota > Metazoa > Arthropoda > Insecta > Orthoptera > Acrididae > Schistocerca > Schistocerca serialis. The sequence goes on along the minus strand of NC_064640.1, from coordinate 698,327,901 downwards.
CATGACGGCAGTCTATCTTAATAAAGCATTAAGTATCTGTAAGACGATTGAGCCTATTTTAACACTAGTTAGTAGGATATTACCGACTTTTGAGTTCGAATGGTCTGTATTTACTTCATTTCGTGTATCATTCACAAGTATTATGAAAATGTGGCAGTTCATAGATAAAATTACGTATTCACAACGACAAAAAATATGTCGGCAGAAAACAAATGTGGCATTATGAATTTCGAAGTACTGTAAGGTTTGCGCTTGGACACTAAGGGTTACTAAAAGTCGCAAGATGAATTTTGCTCGAGCGTTGTCTTACGATTCCCTTATTGAGTTTGTATCTGCCTGATTGTAGCTCTGCTACAAAAGAATTAAAAATCTTGCTTTTTTTTTTTAATCTCAATTTGTTCTAGATTGTTCGTTGAATTTGTTCGTGGCGGACGTCCGATGACGCCTGTTCAGGTTGATCGTTGATTCGTTCACTCAGTTTTTTTGTTACAGAGGGTAGCTAAACCCTCTGACCGAACACGGTGAGCTACCGTGCCGGCCATTGCTTTCAGCGAGTCTCGAATGGTGAACAATAGCAGGGTGCACCTCAGAGGCAAGCACGTTACCTAGGAGCCAGCGAAGAGATGCGGTGTCTTCGGCGTACTTATTAGCTCAGTAGTCGCTGTGGCAGATAAATCGCTGCATAAGAGACAAGAGTAGTTGTATTTCCCGTGTGGAACGCCTTTCGTTTGCTCAAAAGCATTAACTGATATCTTTTGTCACATCTCAAGACAAAATCACTCACAGTATTCAATTGAAATGACACGATAATATCAAGTGAATTTAGCAGGATAGTTCTTTGCCATCAAGGAAGTAACTCGTCGGTCACAGAGTTGCCAAACATATTCTGCGCTGTTGCCAAGTTTCAGTTATACTGCCAGGAAGGATACCAGCTGATGTGTTCTGTAAGAGACCTCGGAAATGACTATAGCTGCGTCTCAAAGTTGCGGGTGGCAAGGGCCGCAAGATCCACATTATATTTCAATGATTCTTACTCGCATTCTGTAACTAGGTTTAGGGGCTAGAGTGCAATTACTTGTAATAAATCGATGCACTGAATGGAAACAAAATGTCATAAATTAATAACTGCGACAATTATTTGTGTTTTACTGTCTTAATCGGACCAAAACCTTGAAAGCTTATTCACCAGACGCGATTCACAATTTTGGAGCTTCTCTAGTGTTTGAGTTAGCAATGTAACTTTGCTCTACAATATTGTTATTGAGATCACTATCATTGGCACATCCGCCAGAAGACAGGCATGGCTTGGCTTATTGTTGTCAGCTTTTCTGACGGATATTCTGCCTTTGTTCGAAACGTGAAGACTTAAGGTGAATTCGAACATTCCGTATAGCGAAAATGTGATGCTTCTGTTCTTCCATCTCTAACATTTAAAAAACGCTTACAATAAGCGGCAGAAAAGCGCCTGTGAACCACCAATTAATAATGCAGCCATAATTAGTGGAATCTGACTAATTCCATCTGACTTGAAACATACTTTTCCAGCGGGATTTGAATGTTTGGCTACAGTTATAGTAGCACGTCCAGTGAGGTATCAAGAATGTGAGCAATCACTTATTGCTGTAGCATAGGCTAGGGCAGAAAGAAGCAGGTTTCCAACAAAGCAAACGATGAGAGACACTGTCGCTGTCACTTATTAAACAGGAATTGTTCAGAAAATTATAACTATATCTGATGAAATGAGTAGATTGATGCATCTCCAGTCCGGCATTATCACATTTTCCAAATAGCATTTAAGATAAAAATGTGTGTGTGTGTGTGTGTGTGTATGTTCTTTCGAACAAGTTTTAGCATATTTCAGCAGGTGGTAGTACAGACGAATTGCATAAGAAAATTCCATATAGATGCGTCCACTTTTTATTGACTACAGAGATGCAGCTGTTTGTACATAACCCTAACAAACTCAAAGCAAAGGCAAATGAGGACGTTCGAAGTTGATTTTCAAAAATTCCCCCACCAACTTCAATGCACATTTGACTTCTCTTGATAACACCATGTGTAGCTCTTCTGAGGTCGTCTTTGCGTTCTTTTATGAGGGCTGCATTATTCATAATCCGAACGATCAAATCGGCTCTTGGGTTTACTTTTTCTTTGTAGACTTGGCCTTTAACCACCCCCGCAGGCAAAAATCCAAAGAGATAAGGTCTGGGGACCTTGAAGGCCAAGAAAAGTGCCCATATCTACTGATCCATCTTCAGGGAAATGTTAGGTTTGGATAATGTGTCACCTGACGACTAGAATGTGCTGGAGTCCCGTCATGTTGGAAGAACATACGCATTCTTGTAGCCAAATGAACCTCTTCCAATAACGCTGGAAGCTCATTTTCAAGGAAGTGTAGACAACTGGGTCCTGGAAGGACCAACTTACGAAATGAAAATGCGTTGAACCCAGCTATATGTACGCCATAAAAATTGGACATATGTTATATGGCATTTTTTCTGCACTTTGTCTATACTACCACCTCCTACAATATTTACTATTCTTCCTTAAAAATCCTGTATAATTATTCGGGTCTCGACGGGTCATCGAAAGTTTTCAGTGCTAGACGCACGTCATCTACATCTACATCTACATTTATACTCCGCAAGCCAACAACGGTGTGTCGCGGAGGGCACTTAACGTGCCACTGTCATTACCTCCCTCTCCTGTTCCAGTCGCGTATGGTTCGCTGAAAGAACGACTGCCGGAAAGCCTCCGTGCGCCTCGAATCTCTCTGATTTTACATTCGTGATCTCCTCGGGAGGTATAAGTAGGGGTAAGCAATATATTTGATACCTCATCCAGAAACGCACCCTCTCGAAACCTGGCCAGCTAGCGACACCGCGATGCAGAGCGCCTCTCTTGCAGAGTCTGCCACTTGAGTTTGCTAAACATCTCCGTGACGCTTACCAAATAACCCTGTGACGAAACGCGCCGCTCTTCTTTGGATCTTCTCTATCTCCTCTGTCAATCCGACCTGGTACGGTTCCCACACTGATGAGCAATACTCAAGTATAGGTCGAACGAGTGTTTTGTAAGCCACCTCCTTTGTTGATGGACTACATTTTCTAAGTACTCTCCCAATGAATCTCAACCTGGGACCCGCCTTACCAACAATTAATTTTATATGATCATTCCACTTCAAATCGTTCCGTACGCATACTCCCAGATATTTTACAGAAGTAACTGCTACCAGTGTTTGTTCCGCTATCATATAATCATACAATAAAGTATCCTTCTTTCTACGTATTCACAATACATTACATTTGTCTGTGTTAAGGGTCAGTTGCCACTCCCTGCACCAAGTGCCTATCCGCTACAGATCTTCCTGCATTTCGCTGCAATTTTGTAATACTGCAACTTCTCTGTATACTACAGCATCATCCGCGAAAAGCCGCATGGAACTTCCGACACTATCTACTAGGTCATTTATATATATTGTGAAAAGCAATGGTCCCATAACACTCCCCTGTGGCACGCCAGAGGTTACTTTAACGTCTGTAGGCGTCTCTCCATTGAGAACAACATGCTGTGTTCTGTTTGCTAAAAATTCTTCAATCCAGCCACACAGCTGGTCTGATATTCCGTACGCTCTTACTCTGTTTATCAGGCGACAGTGCGGAACTGTATCGAACGCCTTCCGGAAGTCAAGGAAAATGGCATCTACCTGGGAGCCTGTATCTAATATTTTCTGGGTCTCATGAACAAATAAAGCGAGTTGGGTATCACACGATCGCTGTTTCCGGAATCCATGTTGATTTCTACGGAGTAGATTCTGGGTTTCTAAAGACGACATGATACTCGAGCAAAAAACATGTTCTAAAATTCTACAACAGATCGACGTCAGAGATATAGGTCTATAGTTTTGCGCATCTGCTCGACGACCCTTCTTGAAAACTGGGCTACCTGTGCTCTTTTCCAATCATTTGGAACCTTCCGTTTCTCTAGAGACTTGCAGTACACGGATGTTAGAAGGGGCGCAAGTTCTTTCGCGTACTCTGTGTAGAATCGAACTGGTATCCCGTCAGGTCCAGTGGACTTTCCTCTGTTGGGTGATTTCAGTTGCTTTTCTTGGACATTTATTTCAATGTCAGCCATTTTTTCGTTCATGCGGTGATTTAGAGAAGGAACTGCAAATGGTTCAAATGGCTCTGAGCACTATGGGACTTAACATCTGTGGTCATCTGTCCCTAGAACTTAGAACTACTTAAACCTAACTAACCTAAGGACATCACACACATCCATGCCCGAGGCAGGATTCGAACCTGCGACCGTAGCAGTCGCGCGGTTCCGGACTGCGCGCCTAGAACCGCTAGACCACCGCGGCCGGCCGAAGGAACTGCAGTGCGGTCTTCCTCTGTGAAACCGCTTTGGAAAAAGGTGTTTAGTATTTCAGCTTTACGCGTGTCATCCTCTGTTTCAATGCCATCATCATCCCAGAGTGTCTGGATATGCTGTTTCGATCCGCTTACTGATTTAACGTAAGACCAGAACTTCCTAGGATTTTCTGTCAAGTCGGTACATAGAATTTTACTTTCGAATTCACTGAACGCTTCACGTATAGCCCTGCTTACGCTAACTTTGACATCGTTTAGCTTCTGTTTGTCTGAGAGGTTTTGGCTGCCTGCGTTTAACCCTCGCGGGAATACATTGTGGCCGCGAGCGAGTGGAATAATGGTCGACATGAGGGTGGGGGGGGGGGGGGGGGGGAGGAGGTACCGCGCTTGTGGTATGTGGCAAAGAGATGGGAATTCGCGTCTGACGAGGAGCGTGTGTAGATAGGTGCTACAGAGAGGTTGGCTGCTGTGTCCCGACAGTGCCCACCGACAGAGGTTCGAGTCCTCCCTCCCGCATGGGTGTGTGTGTTTTCCATAGCGTAAGTTAGTTTAAGTTAGAGTAAGTAATGTGTAAGCTTAGGGACCGATGACCTAAGCAGCTTGGTCCCATAAGATCTTACCATAAATTTACAAAATTTTAAATCCAAAATACTGCATCTCGGTTCTTACAATAGTGCAGTAGGTGCGCAGTGGTTAGATGTAACTGAAGAGAGACTCCAACTCGGATTGTGGATAAGGGCGAATCCCAAGCGCATGGCTACGAACAATTGGAAGCGGAAACTTAATGTCATCGGAACCTTGTTGAAGGACAACGACATGCGATGGTTAGACCGCCTGCAGAAAGTTCAGTTTATAAATACATACATACTTAGCAAAATATATCATTTCGCAGCAGTATTACCGATACCGCATGTCACCGCATATAAAATACTAGCTGTAGCGTCTTGGTATGTGTGAAAACAAAATACCTTCAAAGTATCCTTCCACACGGCGACTTTGCAGAGGCAAAACGGAGGACTTGGAATTATAGACGTGCTTTTAAACTATACATGCCACTAAGACATGCATCACGAAACTTCTGTTCCTGCCGTTAGTTCCTGGGGACAGGAATGCTACTGTTGATGTTGCACATATAGATGCCAGCCTAGATTACGTCCGAAAGTACTATGACGATTGAAGCTGTATAAGACTTCCACTAGCACAAAACAACACTAGAACCGTCTATGATTATATTACCAGACATCGTCTTCACAACCCAGTTCCGGTAAATTAAGGTACTAAAAACTGGATGAACGTCTGTAAAACTATCAACAATAAAATTCTACCAACTAGAGTGAGTGCCGTATCGTACGACGTTGTAAATGAAACCATACCCACAACGGAACGCTTATGGAAAATCAAATTGAGATCATCTCCATACTGCAACAAATGTCGGCTTGTAGAAACTGTAGCGCACGTCTTCTTATGTGAAAATAGAATCAGAATTTGGAACTGGACTAGGAAGAAATTAGTACTATCAACAGAACCGCAGAAAGTCATATACCGATAACTGAAGCTTTACAACCTGACTGTAAATGTTACCCATCCGCAAAGAATAACAGTTATTCGTGGCTTCTGGGACAGTTTGCGTTTTACGTCTTAACAAACAAAACTTCGAACTTACAAGGGAACCTCCCCATCGCACCTCCCTCAGATTTAGTTATAAGTTGGCACAGTGGATAGGCCTTGAAAAACTAAACACAGATCAATTGAGAAAACAGGAAGAAGTTGTGTGGAACTGTGAAAAAATAAGCAAAATATACAAACTGAGTAGTTCCAGGGAAGATAGGCTCCATTAAGGAGGATGGGAAAGCAGGAGCGCCGTGGTCTCGTGGTAACGTAAGCAGCTGCGAAACGAAAGGTCCTTAGATCAAATCTTCCATCGAGTGAAAAGTTTAATTTTTTATTTTCAGTTTATGTGACAAACTCTTATGTTTTCATCACTTTTTTGGGAGTGATTATCGCATCCACAAGAAAACCTAAATCGGGCAAGGTAGAAGAATCTTTTTACCCATTCGCCAAGTGTACAAGTTAGGTGGGTCGACAACATAGTCCTGTCATGTGACGCACATGCCGTCACCAGTGTCGTATAGAATATATCAGATGTGTTTTCCTGTGGAGGAATCGGTTGACCTATGACCCTGCGATCAAATGTTTTCTGTTCCCATTGGAGAGGCACGTCCTTTCGTCTACTAATCGCACGGTTTTGCGATGCGGTCGCAAAACACAGACACTAAACTTACTACAGTGAACAGAGATGTCAATGAACGAACGGACAGATAATAACTATGCAAAAATAAAGAAAGTAAAATTTTCACTTGAACCAAGGACCTCTCGTTCTGCAGCTGCCCACGCTACCACGGGACCACGGCGCTCCTAAGCTTACAGTGTCCATTATGTTGCTTATGTGTCCCATGGACTACTCAGTTTGTATATTTTGCTTATTTTTTCACAGTTCCACACAACTTCTTCCTGTTTTCTCAATTGATCTGTGTCCAGTTTATCAAGGCCTATCCACTGTGCCAACTTATAACTAAATCTGAGGGGGGTGCGATGGGGAGGTTCCCTTGTTAGAAGAGTACATGTTTTATATTGCAGAAGAATATTTTAAGCTGAAGAAGAATAACAAATATTCAAAATTTTTTATCTATTGCTTTATGTGTGCTACAAGGAGATGGACAGTTTTATTGATTAGAAGCAGAGTACTATTCATTCACTTTTATTTATTCCTGGAATCTTCTTTTATGTTGGCTCTAAAATCAGAACTGTTCTAACTTGGCAAAACCCCTCCGAAATTTCTTTCATTTGTTGAAAAATACATGGCTTCCTACAGACCTTTTTATGCATCAAGTGCATAATAACTTAAATTGTGAATATATTTCTGAATGAATGTTTGTTATGTATTTTTCCGTCACCCTTTTCACTGTTATAAGTTATGTTCTACAAGGAACGCACGCCATTGGAAGTGGCAATCTGTAATTTATTTTACCTTAATTGCTACTTCAGTTTTGTTCTACAATTTATGGCATATATGGGAACAAACATGGAATACATGGGAATAATGCAGCTGCTCAGTGACAGGCATGGGGGAGGCAGTGTGACCAGGCCTCGGATCTTCGACCCCTGTCCTCTTTGCCTCCGACTACCTGGTGCTGAAATTTTCAAACTTAAAAAAAAAAAAAGAAATAGTGCAGTGGTCTGCACGTCTGTCTAGTAAGCAGGAGGTCCAGGTTCGAAGCCCAGTCGCTCACAAATTTTCATCTGCCGTCGATGCTGTATTTCAACGCGCTGTGACAGTGTGTACGTCGGTCCTTCGATATTTAAGATGCAGTTGTTTTCTGAGGCAATAGAGGTGATTTGCGAACATTTATCTTGCCATCAATGTAACGGGAATACAACGGTATACAGCCCTTAGTCATTGCTTTGTGACGGCGCTAACCCATGTCACATACACTCCTGGAAATTGAAATAAGAACACCGTGAATTCATTGTCCCAGGAAGGGGAAACTTTATTGACACATTCCTGGGGTCAGCTACATCACATGATCACACTGACAGAACCACAGGGACATAGACACAGGCAACAGAGCATGCACCATGTCGGCACTAGTACAGTGTATATCCACCTTTCGCAGCAATGCAGGCTGCTATTCTCCCATGGAGACGATCGTAGAGATGCTGGATGTAGTCCTGTGGAACGGCTTGCCATGCCATTTCCACCTAGCGCCTCAGTTGGACCAGCGTTCGTGCTGGACGTGCAGACCGCGTGAGACGACGCTTCATCCAGTCCCAAACATGCTCAATGGGGGACAGATCCGGAGATCTTGCTGGCCAGGGTAGTTGACTTTCACCTTCTAGAGCACGTTGGGTTGCACGGGATACATGCGGACGTGCATTGTCCTGTTGGAACAGCAAGTTCCCTTGCCGGTCTAGGAATGGTAGAACGATGGATTCGATGACGGTTTGAATGTACCGTGCACTATTCAGTGTCCCCTCGACGATCACCAGTGGTGTACGGCCAGTGTAGGAGATCGCTCCCCACACCATGATGCCGGGTGTTGGCCCTGTGTGCCTCGGTCGTATGCAGTCCTGATTGTGGCGCTCACCTGCACGGCGCCAAACACGCATACGACCATCATTGGCACCAAGGCAGAAGCGACTCTCATCGCTGAAGACGACACGTCTCCATTCGTCCCTCCATTCACGCCTGTCGCGACACCACTGGAGGCGGGCTGCACGATGTTGGGGCGTGAGCGGAAGACGGCGTAACGGTGTGCGGGACCGTAGCCCAGCTTCATGGAGACGGTTGCGAATGGTCCTCGCCGATACCCCAGGAGCAACAGTGTCCCTAATTTGCTGGGAAGTGGCGGTGCGGTCCCCTACGGCACTGCGTAGGATCCTACGGTCTTGGCGTGCATCCGTGCGTCGCTGCGGTCCGGTCCCAGGTCGACGGGCACGTGCACCTTCCGCCGACCACTGGCGACAACATCGATGTACCGTGGAGACCTCACGCCCCACGTGTTGAGCAATTCGGCGGTACGTCCACCCGGCCTCCCGCATGCCCACTATACGCCCTCGCTCAAAGTCCGTCAACTGCACATACGGTTCACTTCCACGCTGTCGCGGCATGCTACCAGTGTTAAAGACTGCGATGGAGCTCCGTATGCCACGGCAAACTGGCTGACACTGACGGCGGCGGTGCACAAATGCTGCGCAGCTAGCGCCATTCGACGGCCAACACCGCGGTTCCTGGTGTGTCCGCTGTGCCGTGCGTGTGATCATTGCTTGTACAGCCCTCTCGCAGTGTCCGGAGCAAGTATGGTGGGTCTGACACACCGGTGTCAATGTGTTCTTTTTTCCATTTCCAGGAGTGTACATGCGAATCAGATTGATCAGATTGTAGTGCATATTTAGTCAAATAACGAATGGTCAGTATACAAGTATTTACGAACAGTAGAAGCAGGATTCTAGCGAACTGATCACTTAACCAAGTGCGACATGGAGTACCTGTGTAATGAGTCATTCCAGCTGCATAGCTGAGGGTAATATTTGTTAAGCAATTCACTGCAGAATTAATGTAATTCCCGCAGGATGATCTCTGTAGTCATACTGTATCAATACCAGCTCGCGAATGGGGTACTAAATCGGATTACTCAAGCTGATGCCAATTAAAGAGAAGCGACGACGCCGCAACACTATCTTTATTTAAGTAGGTTCAAAATGGCTCTGAGCACTATGGGACTTAACATCTGTGGTCATCAGTCCCCTAGAACTTAGAACAACTTAGACCTAACTAACCTAAGGACATCACACTCATCCATGCCCGAGGCAGGATTCGAACCTGCGACCGTAGCAGTCCCCCGGTTCCGGACTGAGCGCCTAGATACTTAAATAGGTAGTCAGCGTTAAATTATTTGCGCCACTATTGACGTTATTGTAAGCAGTTTGACAACAACAACACCACAACTACTGACAACCTGTACCATTATCATCACACAGTTGTAACTCGCAGTGATTACAAGTTGCTGATGTTTGTCAAGAAAAGCGGAAAGCGCCTCCTGAATGTGAAGTTCCATTTGCATTACACCTAGGACGGAGAGAATCCTAAATAACAGAAATAGGTCACCCAGCGAAAGGTCCACGTATTATCTCAAGTTCTTGCAGTTTGATATTAATGCAGTTCCCGATTGTTTCACACTAACGGGTTCTTTTGGCTATCGGAATACTCATATGGAAATTATTAAAGTGTAATTGCTAGAACGCTCAACTGCCTTAACAACACCTCATTCTGGATTGAATACGACTCGGAAAGCGATGTTAATTTGACGTTTCCGTCCATCTCCTGACGTCTTACTGAATGACGAGTACACGCACAGTTGTGTTGCCTGCCGCATGGATTCTGTGAAGTGTTGTGGCAGCTGGCAGTCATTGCTGAATACAGACATGTGCAAATATCCTCACTGCTCTAGGGGAACTCGTCTTTGTTGCATTTTTTTCCATACCGTAATTAGCACAATAACATAATACTTATTCTGCTGAAGAACTTGAGTCCACAAGTCCTTAAATAAGAATCTCTGAGCGGGAGTAATGCATGAAAGGAAACACACTGTTGGACAAAAGAATGGGCCGACCGGTGTGACCGTGCGGTTCTAGGCGCTGCGGTCTGGAACCGCGTGACCGCTACGGTCGCAGGTTCGAATCCTGCCTCGGGCATGGATGAGTGTGATGTCCTTAAGTTAGTTAGGTATAAGTAGTTCTAAGTTCTAGGGGACTGATGACCATAGATGTTAAGTCCCATAGTGCTCAGAGCCATTTGAACCATTTGAACAAAAGAATGGACAGCTCCCTGATTTTTGCGTTTCCGATAGCGCCTACGATAAGAATCTGGTGTCATGTTATGCTCCAGAACCCAAAACTGTTTATTTTTTTCTTCAAACTAAAACAAAAGCTATGATATGCGAAGAGATAATGACACATGCTTCTCAGGAACTTTAGTTTTTCGTGTTTATTTTCTCACTTCATACTAAAACAAGGGCTTCCAAGACATAATATTTCCTTCTGTGCTACTTCTGCTTACATGAAAGCCCTGCAGTTAATTTTTGAATGTTGGATAAATTTTTATATCACCTCACATTCCTTTGTGAGAAGGTTCCTATTTTCTTGGGATTCAAATAGAGTGGACATTTCATCACTGGTTAATATTCTGATGACTAATGACATGATACCCGTTGCAATTGCTCCATGGCACCTGTGAGTAGAGTCCCACGTTGGTTACTATAAGAACACGCAGGCAGTGATATCCGCTCACTGCAGTCGGAGCAAAGGTGATTTCTTTCTGTTTATGGCGAAGCGTCTGCTGCAGTGTCCACGCTCAGCCAACATAAACAAATCACGGCGGCATTGGGCACTGTTAATCGCTGAACTTGTCGCGAGCCTCGGCAACAAGAGTGCACTGTCTCTGCTAACGATACTGTGGAGTTAATACATCTTACTTACTCTATGTGATATGCAGGACGTGGGTTGGGTAAAAATTCAGTTTGTAACTTCCCATCGCATTAAAATACTTTACAGTCATATTTGATGCAATATTTATTGTTGGTTGTCTCTCTAATGTTAATAGTATTAAATCGAGATTGTGCGTGAACACGAAAACACACACACACACACACACACACACACACACACAAACAGTCATTGATTCCAGTGAGGGTGACGACTACTGTATGTTGAACAACACATGCACCAATCAATTCCTTAGTTGGCGTCGTGTGGATGAGATTTTGCAGTACTTTCCATTGCAAGAATTGTAAGAAGGAGACTGACAGTAAATGGACTTGTATGCTAAAGAGCTGCGAAAAAGCAGAGCTTGACTGACTATCAGAAAATTGTTCACATGGGTTTGTGGACGAGTACACTTTTAGTAACCAGCCCACACACCATGATTACGTAAGATTTCTCGAAGGCGTAGGGGCATTGATTTCATTCAGTCGTCGATAGTGTAGCGTGATCGTTTACTTCCCACTATACGTTTTCTATATTCGACCAATTATTTATAGGTCCACATGGCAATGACCTTCTTACCTCTGCCCACATATTCTCTATCTGGTTGATGTTTGGTGATCGTGGAACAAACGGCAACAGCTTTATCCTCTCTTGGCCCTGAAACCAATCTTGCACTGCTCTGCTATGATGGATGGGGCTCTGCTCCTGTAAATAAACTGTTATCTCGTTACTTCATATATTTATATTTAAATAACGTATTTGTAATAAGCACATTGTATTATTATTTTCCATAGTGTTTAAGAATCCAGGCCCTGTCATAGTTAAGTTAAAAAATATGGTTCAAATGGCTCTGAGCACTATGGGACTTAACATCTCAGGTCATCAGTCCCCTAGAACTTAGAACTACTTAAACCTAACTAACCTAAGGACATCACACACATCCATGCCGAGGCAGGATTCGAACCTGCGACCGTAGCGGTGGCGCGGTGGTTCCAGACTGAGGCGCCTAGAACCGCTCGGCCACATCGGCCGGCCATAGTTAAGTGATCTAGATTCCACAGTCCGATTAAGAATGTGGTTTACCCAGTCTATCATATGATGAGAGCCGTAGTCGGATATCCACTTTAAGACTGACTGGCTGAATCAATAAGAACGATCTGGTATCGAAATGAAATTACAGAAATCGGTTAATTTGAATGTCTGTATTGCAACAATGCTGCGCACGTAAATTACTTTGATGGAGTAACAGGTAGCAACTGTCTAAGAAAAAGTGAGAAATATGTCTACTAGCAGCAATGTAACGTAATTATAACCCATATTTATGTGATAGAAATATTGAATCGAACAACACTCATCTATTTCAGTGGTGGGAAGGTACACCACATCGGATTTGCTGATGACAGAATGTTAATAATAATAATAATAATAATCCCGTGTGGCGGGTAGGGGAAAGTCTCCTACTAACACAATCCTGAATGGCTACTCAACCCGTTGAACCCAAAATCCAGACACGTCTGAGTGAGAATCACCGCTACTCTGGTCACCGCCTGTTAGCTCAAAAAAAAAAAGGTGTGTGAAATCTTATGGGACTTAACTCGTAAGGTCATCAGTCCCTAAGCTTACACACTACGTAACCTAAATTATCCTAAGGACAAACACACACACCCATGCCCGAGGGAGGACTCGAACCTCCGCTGGGACCAGTCGCACAGCCCATGACTGCAGTGCCTTAGGCCCCTCGGCTAATCCCGCGCGGCCTGTTAACTCAATGAGCTCGGCTGAAAATATTTGCTTCCAAACGCCTCAACACCCTCTTGTCCTGTCCGGTCCTGGTATCACCCAGGCCAAACCAATGAAACACAGGCAGACATCAACTTTACCCCAGGTGGTACACAACCCGCCCGTCGACAGGCGGCAACTAGATTTTCGGATTCTGGGTAGTCCGGGCTAGCACGGCAGAGAATATCGAAGATCTCTGGTAAATGTCTCTACAAGCAGAAAACATGCAGTTGAAAACTAAACATGGGTACATTGATCCAAACACGAAAACTAAATAATCTCACATAAGAAATCGACCGACGAAAAATTCTCATCCTTGCTCTTCAAGAACCACGACTAACTGACAATGAAACCTTGCATTACGGAAACCACTGCATCTTCAAGAGCAAAATAAAACAAAATGTAGCGAAAGGCGCACCAATCTTCGACATGGCATTTCTCGAACACAGATCTATCATCAACTCTGTCAAAGAAATCACACCCATCAACAATAGACTTATGACTATGCTCATTCAGAGCCCCAGTAAAAAATATACGCTCATCAATGCACAAACTCCCACCAACATCGAAAAAAAGAAAAACACCGAAAATGTCGAAAAATTCTTGAACACACTCGTAAAGACTATGAGCGAAATTCACCAAAATGACGCGAAAATACTAATGGGAGACTTCAACTCTCTATTTGGGACAGAAAAAAAACCTATAGAAAAATCATTGGTACAAATTCAACGCACCGAAACACTTACACCAGCGGCACACGTCTGACTGACATTTGCCAACAATTCAACCTCAAAAGGATGTCTACCCACTTTAGGAAAAAACCAGTTCCCAGGTAACATGCTTGGCTACCAGGTGCAAGCTGCTTTCGTTCGCCTTTCGAGACTCGCTGAAAGCTAGATTTTTAATTCTTTTGTAGCAGAGCTACAAGCAGGCAGATACAAACTCAATAAGGGAATCGTAAGACAACGCTCGAGCAAAATTCGTCTTGCTACTTTCAGTAACCCTTAGTGTCAGAGTGAAAACCTTACGGTACTACCAAATTCATAATGCCACTTTACTTTTCTGCCGACATATTTTTTGTTGTTGTGAATACATAATTTTATCTATGAACTGCCACATTTTCATAATACTTGTGAATGATACACGAAATGAAGTAAATACAGACCATTCGAACTCAAAAGTCGGTAATATCCTACTAATTAGTGTTAAAATAGGCTCAATCGTCTTACAGATACTTAATGCTTTATTAAGATAGACTGCCGTCATGATGTCTCTGTAGTAAGCTGAATTTAATTTGTATTAGTATAGTGAATATTTTAATTGCGTTTTCCATTAGTTTACTGAACGCAACAGTAATCATCAAAGAGAAATTAATCAGTAGCAGAATTTTCTTTCACGATATCTAAAGCAATATGACAATACTTAAGTAGTTTACAAATTCTACGCCCATAGAAACCTACTGGTTCTAACGATGTCATTAAACCAGTGAATTTTTAAGAGTATTTTCATCTAGATATGAATTGCCTTGACGGTTGATAAATCAAGAGCGGGAAACGTAAAATTTTACGAGTATATGACGAGAGGGACAAGTGCTTGAGAGAGGACTTCCCTATCAATACAAGTGCCTGAGAGACGACTTCCCTATCAATACAAGTGCCTGAGAGACGACTTTCCTATCAATCTCCTGGATAGTTTTGTTTTTCAAATCGACAGAGTGCCTTATCATGTGATGCACACACTCCTTGGGACAGAATTCGTAGCCCAAAACACACTTTTGGAGCTATAAGATGTGAAATGTTATGTTCACACTACTCTTTACTCGAGTTTACGTCTTTTGGTGGGGGTCAGCCTTTCATTTCTTCTTAGGAAGTTAACGATAAGGGCACCATAACACATCACCAGTAACAGTACTGCATAGGAATGCTCAATGAGCGACCTGATGACGCTCAATAATAGTCATCCGTTGATTTTTGTTGTTTCGAATTATAGCATGCAGTACTTCTACACCAGACTTCTGAACTTTGCCTGTTGAATGCAAATGTCACATGATGGTTAAATGGTAATCCATCACATATATCAGTAGTCGAGACTTCCTTAATGTGGAAAATCATTCATGCCAGAACGATCTGGCGTATTTTTCCCAAAAGCACTCGCTCCACACACAGTTCAAATCTTTCTAGCTGCCTCCTCTACATACACCCCTCTGTTACACCAAAATTAACTATTGTGTTGCAGATGTTACACCTATTTCCACTTGTGACTCAATTTTACATTGCTTAACGGTAGTTCATGGTTTTCAAGTATGCAAAATCCAATGTTTAACTGCAAGATGATGACTACCACTTCAGATTCGAAAATAACACATACATTGACAGCGTCGTGCTGCTTTCACATGGGGGGGGGGGGGGGGGGGCGCCGGATTTCAGGCGGCGGGTGGCATCTGGCCGGTGGCCGGTAGGCGCTGCAGCGCGTGGAAACGCTCGAGCATAAGCTGTTATGATCGCGACGCAGCCACGAGCTGTCCTGCGGAATTGTTTCTGGAAGTACTTGTGGGTAGAATGTGAAGCGAATTATCTTCGATGTTCAATCAGACTCATAACTTTAGACGAGGACCGAAATGTGGTAAAAAAAGAAGTACAGTCGGACGCAAACAGGCGACTATAAGTTTACAATGCACGACGATTACCACTAGATCACAGGCTCACACAACCCGACAGCATCTCGGAAGTACACAACACTTCCTCCTGACACTTCCGCGTCTTACAGTGTTGCCAGATTGTGCAGATGGCCGGACTTAGCGTTGTCAGGGGCGGTCAGTTTTATTGGCCACTTTATGTAAACGACTCGGACTTAGTCTCTGTGACGGCTGGCCGACGGTCAGTTTTTATGTCTAAGACTGTACAAATGCAGTTAGGTTGACCCTGTGTCCTTACAATACACAGCAGAAAATCACTACATATTATCATTAACGCCTGAAACTTCAGTTTAGGAGTAGAAGGGCCATGAGATACGCCACTTGAAACTTGGGAGGCCTGAACAGAAACTAGACATTGATTCCCACGTGTTCTAAGTAAGTTGAAAGCGCCAAGTCCTGACGTTTTCCATGTTAAACACGACTGCAAAATGTATCAAAGAAAGAAATCTAATGCTAATCTCAAAAGTCACGCAGCGCAAATACGTAACCCAACAACAACCTCACCATAATCCGGAACGAAGTCGGATGAATTTACCCACTTCCCTATGACAAGACAAAGAGCGTGTACTACTGAGCATATCAGCACATGGTCTTCGTGGCAGCAGGCAGAAAATTATATTCTTGCAGACAAAACCTTCTTTCATGAAGCGCCTACCGTCCAGTGCACATTCGTCTATTCATTATTCATATGATTTAGAAATGTACCAAGTTGGTTTTTGAACATTTTTGAACACATTCAAAGTTGATTTCTGAACGAATCATAACTTTTTTTTTTACTAGTCTATAGTGTACTTGATGTCTCTGCCAAGGGAATTCCCATCGCATCTAGAAATAAAAACCTTTCTGCAGACAAAAGGGGACGGGACTATGCGAGTTGAGCCGAATAAACCCGAACGGGTCAGTATAATTCACTGTTTTTTTATGTGGTTGATTGGGTGTACGAATGATCAGCGTTGTCATAATTATTAACAAAGTCCATAGATTCAGACTGTCAGACTGGAAATAAACGACTAACAGGAATAACAGGTAAGAAAGATTACATATTGTCCTCTCAGTGTAACCAAGAAAATGAAATTCTGACAGGAAATTTTTGCCAGAATGCTACACTATTAAGGGCAGTTGCACAGTCCCCGGTTAGCAACCGCTTAAGTTCTATTCTCGGAATAGCAAAGAAAACGCGTTGTACGAACATGTAATGACGCCTAAGTGGAGAATAAACGCGTGATAACTGGACTGGTGACTCTGGTATTGTGAGCGAAGTTAACCGGAGGATAAGTTTTGACAATGACAGGAATAGTTACAGAATTAGTGATGTCAAGATTGTTTGTTACGACGAAGAAGGAGAAGAAACTGGGACATCACACAAATTATATGGAAGAGTATGACGATTCCAAATATATATAAAAATTTCGTACTACTACTTTTCGATCTCATGCTTGAGAAACTGGAGCATATAAATTAAATGTGCAACTATTTCCTAACATAAAACTTTTTTGAAAAACGATTGATTTTGGTCAACGAAAATTTGTGGAAACATCTGTAAGGACATGCGGATGAGGAATAACGAATAATCCATTGAAAGGAACACATTTTAATTTCCACATGACAGGGTAACATTTATTAACTGCGTACAATGTTTACATTCCAGGTTACTAACTTAGCTCAATGTGACGACCATTAGCATACGCAACAGCTTGGAACCGCATTGCAGATATCATTTCACGATTGTTCACTTCACATTTCGAACTGTGGACCGTGGAATGTTCAGCTGTCGTGATACAGCTCGTGCACTGCTTGAATATCGCACAATGTATCCAGCATTTTGTCATGGCAACAGAACCGTTAACAATTTATGGCGCAATTGGCCGTCGGCTCCTACCAGCAGCAAACCCCAAATCGCCAATTAATCCTAACGTCCGAATCATAGTCTTCAACCCTGGCGTGTAAAGAGGACCTCGCCTCACCTCGTCCAGACCCATGTTGACTGTATGCAGCTGTAATGCACACTGATGCTTGTGTATGAACCCTACGTCACGATACCAGTACTGGTGCCTAACTGCAAGTCATGATACTAGCACTACTAACAACACAAATCCAGAAGTTGGGTACCCATACAGTCAACCCATACAGTCCTTCTGCACTGGCTCAAATAGAGAGTGTTTGATTATAACCACCCTGCAAATTAAATAAATGTGATTGGAAGCAGAAAAATACAAATAATTATCACTATAAAGTTTCTAGGGTTTTTGAAATTTCGCTACCACTGCGCCGAAGCGTCTTCGTTTAATTTTCTAAGAAAGGTGCAATTTTTCGTTACACCTGGCCCCGACTGTAGTCTTTATGTTATGAAGGCACTTTATCGTATTTCACTAAACCAGTGTAAACAGCTTGCTGGACCAGAGCGCCTACTTCAATTCCCTTTATTCCGCTGTGCCTCTTCACCCAGAATATAACAGATTTACTAATGAATTATTCTCGGATTATCAGCCGAGTGGTGGCGTCGTCTTGTCACAACGTTTCAATGAGTTCGCCAGAAGATGATGGGTATGAAACTCATTGAAACGTTGCGACAAGACGACGCCACCACTCGGCTGATAACCCGAGAAGAATTCATCAGTGGAATACTCCGAGAAAGACTGAAATCACATATCTAACAGGTTTATTTAGGTGGGAAAGCTCCTGCTTACAGGAAGGTTCATAGATGCGGAACACAAAGCTATGTACAGGTGTTCAAAATGGCTCAAATGGCTCTAAGTACTGTGGGACTTAACATCTGAGGTCATCAGTCCCCTAGACTTAGAACTACACTACTGGCCACTAAAATTGCTACACCAAGAAGAAATGCTGATGATAAACTGGTATTCATTGGACAAATATATTATACTAGAACTGACATGTGATTACATTTTCACGCACTTTGGGTTCATAGATCCTGAGAAATCAGCACCCAGAACAACCACCTCTGGCCGTAATAACGGGCTTGATACGCTTGGGCATTGAGTCAAACAGAGCTTGGATGGTGTGTACATGTACAGCTGCTCATGCAGCTTCAACACGACACCACAGTTCATCAAGAGTAGTGACTGGCGTATTGTGACGAGCCAGTTGCTCGGCCCCCATTGACCAGGCCGCTCGCCTGGTGCAAGTCTTTCGATTTGACGCCACTTCGGCGACTTGCGCGTCGATGGGGATGAAATGATGATGATTAGGACAACACAATTCGTGAGAGATCTGGAGAATGTGCTGGCCAGGGAGGCAGTTGAACATTTTCTGTATCCAGAAATCGCTGTAAAGGACCTGAAACATGCGGTCGTGCATTATCATGCTGAAATGTAGGGTTTCGCAGGGATCAAATGAAGGGTAGAGCCACGGATCGTAACACATCTGAAATGTAACGTCCACTGTTCAAAGTGCCGTCAATGCGAACAAGAGGTGACCGAGACGTGTAACCAATGGCACCCCATACCATTACCCCGGGTGATACGCCAGTATGGCGATGATGAATAAAACCTCCAACGTGCGTTCACCGCGATGTCGCCAAACACGAATGCGACCATCATGATGCTGCAAACAGAACCTGGATTCATCCGAAAAAATGACGTTTTGCCATTCGTGCACCCCGGTTCGTCGTTGAGTACACCATCGCAGGCGCTCCTGTCTGTGATGCAGCGTCAAGGGTAGCCCCAGCCACAGTCTCCGAGCTGATGGTCCATGCTGCTGCAAACGTCGTCGAACTGTTCGTGCAGATGGTTGTTGTCTTGCAAACGTCCCCATCCGTTGACTCAGGGATCGAGACGTGGCTGTACGATCCGTTAAGGCCGGTTCCCACTAGAGCGCGGCAGCGCGGCGTGCGGCAACGGCAGCGGCAAGCGTTTTCCGCTTTGACGCGGCGGCTCGCGGAATTGGCGTTCCCATCTGGAAGCGGCAGACGCTGGCGGTAGCCAATGACGGACAGCCATTGAGGTACGGGGTGGGACCCACCGAAACGACCGGTGTGTTTGAATAACTATATCTTACACCTACATGAAGGAAAGACGAAGTTGGGTGAAGACATACCAATTTTTCATTTTCTGTACAATGTACTCTTTCACATATTTCATTATTCATGTTTTCTCATTTCAACATAAACAGATTTCATGACTACCGTTCATGATTGTTCACTGCCTCCTAACACATTGAAACAATGTACGATAAAAGAGATTATTCAGATAGTTAAGCGAGACAAAAATTTAAAATGTGATACGGTAGCAGGTACACGAAAACAGTAAGAACACAAAGGCTAGGTGGAAGGGATGAAAGTGGAAGCCACCTGATAGGATTTCCCACAGAGCATAATGTAATCATCGCCAGCATCTTGCCTTTAAGGCCGGTTCCCACTAGGGCTGTCGCGCGTCAAAACCGCGCGTCAGTCCGCAGCTCGTGGTCGTGCGGTACCGTTCTCGCTTCCCACGCCCGGGTTCCCGGGTTCGATTCCCGGCGGGGTCAGGGATTTTCTCTGCCTCGTGATGACTGGGTGTTGTGTGATGTCCTTAGGTTAGTTAGGTTTAAGTAGTTCTAAGTTCTAGGGGACTGATGACCATAGATGTTAAGTCCCATAGTGCTCAGAGCCAACCGCGCGTCAGCGGCGTGGTTGCCATGGAAACGGCGTCAGCGGCACGGCGCGGCGGGCTCTGCGTCGCGGTTTGACCATGTCGAACCGTTTCCGCTGCCGCGTGCCGCGCTCCAGGTCCGCGCCGCCAATCACAGAACGCGCTGAGCGTGACGTCAGGTATGGAACCCCGGGCCACACGAACTTTCGCCGAACCTCTGGCGCCGACGCGGCGGCAGCTATGAAATACATACTTATCATCCGATTCCAAGGAAACTATTCGGCAGAAAAATTTGATTCTTGGGCATGTCACAGCCTGATATCTTCTCTCGATAAAGGACCGAATTTCTTTTCGTTATTCGACGTGGTTACTTGCTGTATCGCATTTACGTAAACCTTTACACGAAATTTTAATGAGTGTGCAGAGGTAAAAACGCACTGCGTGGACTCTGCGTACAGTTCATTTTAGGTAAGACATTATTGCATATGACATGTAGTCAACATAATGAAATTGTTTTTAAAGCTAAGAGCAGATCGATAACTATCAGCGTTCTCGAGATATTGAATGATATGTCGGCGGACGGGCTGTGCCTTGAGCGCGCGCGGGTTGCTCGCGACGCGACCGGTACTTCATCCTGCTCGTAGTAAACCATGTGGTTGTATCAACCGCAAATTTCGTAAACGGTTCAAGAAATCGAAACGTGTTTTTTGCAAACGATAACTTGTGAAAAGACATGTATTTCGTCGCATGATAAATATCCTACATCTGTTTATCTACCGAGATTTGAAAGTAACTTCAGTTTTTCAGAAGGGATAGATGAATTTTTTTAAACAGCATTTAATAGCATGTGGAATGAGAAGTTAAACCGAAACTAATTTGCTGGTATGTCATAAGATGTAATTTACTAAATATCTACAGCTATTGGTTATTTCCTTTGGTAAGTAACAAAGATTTTTTTTTCTTTATCCAGTGTACTTTACTGATTCAAGACGCGTTTCGCCTTTTACTTTAAGGCGTCTTCGGTGGAATCTAGAATGATTCAGTTTTGTTTTGATATGTGATACTTGCAGATTATAAAACAGTTGACATCTTTTTTTACGTGAATGACTGATTACTTACAGTGAATCGAGTTTTTGGCGGACATATACGTTTCCCCTCACCTGGTCACATGCTGGAGGTTGAACTAAAACTTAGATTATGGAACATAAGCACATTTTCATGTTCGTTCTTTTTTCTTCCGTCACTAGCAGTAGACGTTTTACCGAAAACTCTGATTTGAAGTCGTAACTACAGTGTGTTCACCTCATGTCCCTTCCTGTCTGGTTTGTTTATGTACATGTTGCGAACATGCAGAATTATGTGCTGAAAACTAATGTTTGTTTATTTTTGTTCTCCTTATATCTGTATGTGTGTGTGGCTAGCTAGTGATTGTTATAGAAAGTTGAAAGTGAATCCATTAGTTGTCAGATAGTGGTTGAAAGATTTGGTGTTCAGCTCATTTCAGTTTTGGTTTAAATGTTTTGTGGAGGAGTGCATGGAAGAGTAAATTCACTGCTTACATTAATAGATAAAATACTAGAATAGTATTTCAACAGATGATTATTATCAAAATATTATCACCCAACCCCTTTGTCCTCACTCTTTGACGCCCCATAATACGTCCTGTCAACTAACCCCTATTTTTGTCAAAGTTGAGCCGTAATTTCCTTTTCCTCCTCTATTTAATTCCGTACCTCTTCTTTAGTCACACGATCCTCGTATCTAATCTTCAGCATTCTTATTGATCACCACGATTTGCAAGCGTCCATTGTCTTCTTGACAGAACTGTTCATCGTCCACGTTTCACTTACATACAAGGCTGCACTCCACACAAATACCTTTGTAAAATAGTATCCAACCATTAGAATTTATATTCGATGTGAACAAACTTCCTTTTTCAGAACGCTTTTCTTGCTATTGACAAGTCTTCAGTCAGGTTTGCGTCTGCACCAGGAAATGCCTTACAATTTAAAATCTGGTTTCGAAAACTCTGTTCCAAATATATATTATTCTTTCGAGATTCTTAAGCAAGGTGCTGGCGATGATTACATTATGTGGCTGGCTCTGAGCACTATGGGACTTAACATCTGAGGTCATCAGTCCCCTAGAACTTAAAACTACTTAAACCTAACTAACCTAAGGACATCACACACATCCATGCCCGAGGCAGGATTCGAACCTGCGACCCTAGCAGTCGCGCGGTTCCGGACTGCGCGCCTAGAACCGCAAGACCACCGCGGCCGGCGATTACATTATGCTCTGTGGGAAATCCTATCAGGTGGCTTCCACTTTCATCCCTTCCACCTAGCCTTTGTGTTCTTACTGTTTTCGTGTACCTGCTACCGTATCACATTTTAAATTTTTGTCTCGCTTAACTATCTGAATAATCTCTTTTATCGTACATTGTTTCAATGTGTTAGGAGGTAGTGAACAATCATGAACGGTAGTCATGAAATCTGTTTATGTTGAAATGAGAAAACATGAATAATGAAATATGTGAAAGAGTACATTGTACAGAAAATGAAAAATTGGTATGTCTTCACCCAACTTCGTCTTTCCTTCATGTAGGTGTAAGATATAGTTATTCAAACACACCGGTCGTTTCGGTGGGTCCCACCCCGTACCTCAGTGGCTGTCCGTCATTGGCTACCGCCAGCGTCTGCCGCTTCCAGATGGGAACGCCAATTCCGCGAGCCGCCGCGTCAAAGCGGAAAACGCTTGCCGCTGCCGTTGCCGCACGCCGCGCTGCCGCGCTCTAGTGGGAACCGGCCTTTACAGCCATGCGGATAAGATGCCTATCATCTGGACTGCTAGTGATACGAGGCCGTTGGGATCCAGCACGGCGTTCCGTATTACCCTCCTGACCCACTGATTCCATATTCTGCTAACAGTCATCATTGGATCTCGACCAACGCGAGCAGCAATGTCGCGATATGTTAAACCGCAATCGCGATAGGCTACAATCCGACCTTTATCAAAGTCGGAAACGTGATGGTATGCATTTCTCTTCCTTACACGAGACATCACAACAACGTTTCACCAGGCAACGCCGGTCAACTGCTGTTTTTGTATGTGAAATCGGTTGGAAACTTCCCTCATGTCAGCACGTTGTAGGTGTCGCCACAGGTGCCAACCTTGTGTGAATGCTCTGAAAAGCTAATCATTTGCATATCGCAGCATATTCTTCCTGTAGGTTAAATTTCGCGTCTGTAACACGCCATCTTCGTGGTATAGCAATTTTAATGGCGAGTAGTGTACTTAAACCTAACTAACCTAAGGACACCACACACATCCATGCCCGAGGCAGAATTCGAACCTGCTACCGTAGCAGCAGCGCGGTTCCAGACTGAAGGGCCTAGAACCGCTTGGCCACATTGGCCGGCTATGTACAAGGGGTCTGATGATTTAGTGGGATTTGTACAATTTTAACAGAGAGGAAATCATAATGACTTTAGAAGAGGAGAGGGACGCGGGGCAGCCGATGGTGAATAAGATGTAAGGGAATGAAGTAAAAATATGGGTGAGCTCATCAGAAAAATGCTATCTGGCTTCGTTCAAAAATGGTTCAAATGGCTCTGAGCACTATGGGATTTAACATCTGTCCCCTAGAACTTAGAACTACTTAAAGCTAACTGACGTAAGGACATCACACACATCGATGCCCGAGGCAGGATTCGAACCTGTGACCGTAGCAGTCGCGCGGTTCTGGACTGAAGCGCCTAGAACCGCTCGGCCACCACGTTCTGCGTCTGGTGCTCAGCCAACACGTCGAACTTTGCGTCGCTTCGCAACTCGCTCGTTAGTGAGGTAGCGTCGCCAATACAAAATAGCTGCTTTCTTTCGTTAAACATCTTCACGAATCCTTAGGTCACCGTTACATGTGCAAAAACCTGTCGTCTAGACTAGTCCAACACCTCTGAAAAGATATGACGTTCTACCCTCGGATATGTCGCCAGGTCCGGATGGAATCCCAGTTCGTTTCTGCAAAGGAAACTCTACCGCATCGACCCCTCACTTAGATGGCTTTTGTCGCGAATCTCTAGCCGAGCGCAAAGTACCAAGAGAAGGAAAAAAGAGCAGGTGACTCCGGTATATAAGAAAAGGTAAAAGAACGAACCTGCGAAATTACAGAGCAATAGCCTAAACATCGGTTTGCTGCAACATTCTTGAACATGTTCTCAGTTCGAATAGAATAAATTTCCTTGAGACGTAAAAGCTTCTGTCCAAGAATCAGCACGGTTTTAGAAAGCATTGCTCGTGCGAAACTCAGCTTGCCTGTTCTCACATGGTATACTGCAAACTACGGATGAAGGGCAGCAGGAAGAATCCATATCCCTTAATCTCCGTAAACCATTTGACACGGTACCCCACCGCAGACTGTTAACGAAGGTAGGAGCGTACGGAGTAGGTTCCCCGATATGTAATTGGTTAGAAGTCTTCCTAAGCAACAGAAATCAGTACGTTGTTCTGGACGGCTGGTGTTCACCAGAGACAAGGGTATCGTCATAAGTGCCCAAGGGAAGTGTGATAGAACCGCTGTTTTTTCCTATACATTATGTAAAAAATATGATAGACAGCGTGAGCAGCAATCTGTGGTTATTCGCTGATGATGCTGTGGTGTACAGAAGGTTGTTACACTACCGGTTCTTACTAAATTAGCAATATACCGATAATGTTACTCCTGTGAAAGGATTTGTTATTTGACCGTGACTGTGTGTAATGGTTGGGATATCGTACTATTTTTGTTTCTCGAAATATTGGTACAGAAAGGAAGCTAAATCACAACAAACGGTATTCGAATCAAGAATCTACTAGTTATAAGACAACTGTAATTACGTAAAAGGAAACCGTCTCCAGTCTAATTAGACAGAGCGTACCAAGTTCTAGCACTATTCATGAAGAAAATTAACTACTCGGACTGACTTTAGTTGATACTGAATTTCTGTTTTGCAGATAAGAAACATGTCAGTGGCGCAATTCAGAAAGCAATGTAACAGTGGTTCCTCATGAACAATACGGAAGCAGTAGTAAACCTTGTGGCAAAAACTTGCGTCCAATACCACTTACTATCTGTACATTACAGTAGGAAGCTAATGGTCATTACAGGTAAGTGATTACTAATGGTAGAGCAATCTACATGGAGGCACCAGCAGCCCAGCCAGGCCGCCGCCGGCTCCGGTGCGCCACAGCGCAAGGAGTCGGCGGCCGCCCTGCAATGCCCCCTGTCGTTGCATATTCCACCCGCCTTATATCCTCTCCATGTCTGACTCACTACCCTAAATGACACTGCAGTCGACGTGCTTATTACTATCGCTTTTGGAAGAACCAAGGCGCAGTATTCTAGTGTCGAACCGGTATTGCAAATTTGGATTAAGCAAAAATTAATTCGGCGATTCAGCGTAGATCCCTCAGAGCGGTTGGCGGGTGACGTCGTCCATAAACAGCCCTTTTCAATACATCCCAGGCATATTCGATAGGGTTCATGTCTGGAGAACATGCTGGCCACTCTAGTCGAGCGATGTCGTTATCCTGAAGGAAGTCATTCACAAGATGTGCACGATGGGGGCGCGAATTGTCGTCCATGAAGACGGATGCCTCGCCAATATGCTGCCGATATGGTTGAACTATCGGTCAGCGGATGGCATTCACGTATCGTACAGCCGTTACGGTGCCTTCCATGACCACCAACGGCGTACGTCGGTCCCAAATAATGCCACCCCAAAATAGCAGGAAACCTCCACCTTGCTGCACTCGATGGATAATGTGTCTAAGGCGTTCAGCCTGACCGGGTTGCCTGCAAACACGTCTCTGGCGAATGTCTGGTGGAAGGCATATGCGACACTCATCGGTGAAGAGAACGTGATGTCAGTCCTGAGCGGTCCATTCAGCATGTTGTTAGGCCCATGTGTGCCGTGCTGCATGGTGTCGTGGTGGGAAAGATGGACCTCGCCATGGACGTCGGGAGTGAAGTTGCGCATCATGCAGCCTATTGCGCACAGTTTGAGTCGTAACACGACGTCCTGTAGCTGCACGAAAAGCGTTATTCAATATGGAGGCGTTGCTGACAGGGTTTCTCCGAGCCATAATCCGTAGGTAGCGGTCATCCACTGCAGTAGTTAACACTTGGGCAGCCTGAGCGAGGCATGTCATCGACAGTTCCTGTCTCTCTCTTTATCTCCTCCATGTCCGAACACCATCGCTTTGGTTCACTCCGAGACGCCTGGACACTTCCCTTGTTGAGAGCCCTTCCTGGCGCAAAGTAACAATGCGGACGCGATCGAACCGCGGTATTGACCATCTAGGCATGGTTGAACTACAGACAACACGAGCGGTGTACCTCCTTCCTGGCGCAATAACTGGAACTGATCGGCTGTCGGACACCCTCCGTCTAATAGGCGCTGCTCATGCATGGTAGTTTACATCTTTGGGCTGGTTTAGTAACATCTCTGAACAGTCAAAGGGACCGTGTCTGTGATACAATATCCACAATCAACGTCTATCTTCAGGAGTTCTGGGAACCGGGGGGATGCAAACCTTTTTTTTTATATATGTCTGTATTATCTTGCTGCTATTTTTGCCTCGTTCAGTACACAAGACGCGAACACTATGCCTGCTTGACTTGGAGTTTGTGTTGTCCTCATTATTTCATCATCATTCATGAAAGTGGCGAGATTGGACTGAGCAAAGGTTGGGAATTTGTGCGGGCGCTGATAACCGCGCAGTTGAACGCCCCACAAACCAAACTGCATCAACTATGCCTGATAGCCACCGACTAACTCTTGCCGCAAAGGAACGTTGCACTTCGACCGTTAAATCCACCTTTTCTATTCCCACGATGCAGCTTTTGTAACGGAAGGACTTCCCTCCAGGTTATATAAAACTACAATCCTAATTGCCCTCTGCATGAACCAGTGCTACAAGTAAAGTTCTACATTTCCATTCTTTTACATGGCATTAGTATTAATTTGACATCTATAGATTAATTATACTGATATGAATGGAAATGAACAATGAATAAAATATTTACATAGATATTATATCAGAGATCAAGGTGATACAGAAGTCACATCAAACATAAGGAGACATGAAAGTTCTGTGAGGTAAGTATAAGTAATATAGATATTGGCGTTACAAAGTGTTGTCGTTGAGTGTCTGTAGGAGGATACAAGATGACTTAGACAAAATTTCTAGTTGGGGTAATGAATGGCAGCTAGCTCTAAATGTAGAAAAACGCAAGTTAAAGCGGGTGAGTAGAAAAAACAAACCCATAATGTTGGAATACAGCGTTATTAGTGTGTTGAACGAGGTACGTCGATTAAATACGTAGGCGCAACGTTGCAAAGAGATCTGAAATGGAATAAGCGCGTAAGAATTGTAGTAGAGAAGGCGAACGATCGACTCCGGTTTATTAGGATAATTT
Organism: Schistocerca serialis cubense; assembly: GCF_023864345.2. Lineage (NCBI taxonomy): Eukaryota > Metazoa > Arthropoda > Insecta > Orthoptera > Acrididae > Schistocerca > Schistocerca serialis. Next base: position 698,299,962 of record NC_064640.1, on the reverse strand, counting down.
TAGGAAAGTGTGGTTCATCTGTAAAGGAGATCGCATACACAACACTAGCGCAGCCATTCTTGAGTATTGCTCGAGTATTTCGGATATGGATAGGTCGGATTAAAGGAAGGCATCGTAGCTATTCAGAGGCAGGCAGCTAGGTTTGTTACCGGTAGCTTCCAACAACACGCAAATATTACGGAGTTGCTTCGGGAACTCAAATAGGAATCGCTGGAGGGAAGGCGACGTTCTTTTCAAGAAACACTACAGAGAACATTTAGAGAATCACCATCTGAAGCTGGCTGCAGAACGATTCTACGGCCGCCAACGTACATTTCGCGTAAGGACCACGAAGATAAAACAAGGGAAATGAGAGCTCGTACGGTGGTATACAGGCAGTCGTTGACAGTCGTTTCTCCCTCGCTTGACTTGCGAATGGAACATAAAATGAACAGTAGTGCTACAGGGTAGCCTTCACCACGCACCGTTCGCTGGTTTGCGGAGTATGTATGTTGATGTAGAAGCAGATATCTTCAGCTTTGTTAACGACTGACGCCTTGGCTCAACGCTAGCCTGCGCGTGGTTTTTGGCGGATTTCCACGGCTGTTTTGGCAAAGGATGAACACATCTCATATTTTCATTCCAAATATACTTTATACAGTCATGAAATACTCTAAGAACGCAATAACGAGGAATATACGGTAACCGGACAGACGTATTTTCACGTGCTTGTGGGCTAAACTCTGGAAGTTCCGTCTCTGGCTCATAGAGGGCACGCGACGTCGGTTGTGAGGCAGTACGAGACGGGTGACGGGAACGGTGGGGAAGGGGGTGGGATATGCCGGTTGCCAAGCGACTCGCACAAGCAGCTTTCACCGCGAATAACAGCCAAAACTACAACAGGGTGCTCGAAATGGACCTACAAGGAAAAAAATAACTCAAATGAAGGTAAAATGCGAACACAACTTAGACACGGAGTTGAAGAGAAAGCAAGATAAGTAAATAGGCGAATTGGTTAAGAAATATCTCAATTTAAATAAAAGAAAAACCGACAAACGCAAGTAGAACTGGCGTTCTGAGGATTCTGTACAAACTTAATCAAATATATAGATAATAATTTAATGAATGTAGCTGTATGGCCTGGTGGAAGTCTCTCTGTTGGATGCCACTTCGGCTACTTGCGTATCCCTAACACAACCCAGTCTTCCAATGGGGGAAATGGGACCTACAGTGTAACGTGGAATCCGAAACACTTGTTGTTTCTGGCGACTACTCACATCGATGAGAGGTGAAGGCCAGGTTAAAACGAAGGCCATTTTCCGACTGAGTTTCGTTGCCGCAACCTCCTTCTTTCCAAGCACACGCACAAGACTGTGATAGCAACTACGACTACGGATAATGCAAGAAATATTAACAAAGGTAGGGAAATAATTTTCCTTAGAAAAAATTACAGGATGCAAATTGCAGAGTACCTGAGTAGTCAGTCCAAATATTCAGAGCTGAGGACGAATATGTGGAGCAAAGAAGGAAAAATTCAAAGGCATCGTTCAGTATGCCTGTATGTCGCGAGCAGGGTCTTTAACGAATGGAATAGAACCAGCGTGGTCTCATAACAGTGTTAGAAAAGGGCCAAGTAAACAAACAGAGCTTCATCACTGATTCAAGGGAAGTCAAAACGTAGCAGACAAACAGAAGGTGAACAAAGCGAAAATGAGCGTAAGGACATCAAATGGTTCAAATGGTTGTAAGCACTATGGGACTTAACTTCTGAGGTCATCAGTCCCCTAGAACTACTTAAACCTAACTAACCTAAGGACATCACACACATCCATGCCCGAGGCAGGATTTGAACCTGCGACCGTAGCAGCAGCGCGGTTCCGGACTGAAGCGCCTAGAACCGCTCGGCTACAAAGGCCGGCAAGGACATCAATGACAGAAACGTTCAGTGACTTTGAAAGTAAAATTTTGTCAGCCTACCTGAATAAAAACCCTAAGAGGGTTTGGTCTTACGTAAAATGAGTAACCAGGTCGAAATCATCTATTCGGTTACTCGGTAACCACACAGGCCCCGAAACGGGAGATAATACAGAGGAGACCGAAATACTGAATTCGGTTTTCCGAAACTGTTTCACAGCGGAAAATCCTAATACAGTTCCTCCTTTCAGTCATCATAGAACGTCGAAACGGCTAATACTGAGATAACCGATAGCGGAATATAAAAGCAGCTACCATCGCTTAGGGGTGGAAAGGCATCAGGACCAGGTGACATAATTGTAAGAGTATACAAAGATTATGTGAAAGAACTTGCTCCCCTTCTAACAGCAGTTCATCGTAGTTAGCTGAAGCAACGAAGGCTACCTAGCGACTGCAAAAAAAAAAAAAAAAAAAAAAAAAAAAAAAAAAAAAAAAAAAAAAAAAAAAAAAAAAAAACCGTTTTCAAGAAGGGTCATGGGAAAGATGCACATTATTAGAGGCCTATATTGTTGACTTCAATCTGTTGTAGAATTATGGAACATGTTTTATGCTCAGGAATTACGACTTTTTTGGCGAACGAAAATCTATGCTATAGATATCAAGATGCAGTCTGCAAACAGAGATCTTGCGAAACTTGGCTAGCTCTGTTCCATAGCGGTGTACGTAACGGCGCTCAGGTTAGTGCCGCGTTCCCTGACTTCAGAAAGGCATTTACACTGTCCCGTACTGCCGTCTAGTGAAGTATCTGACCAGCTTTGCGACTGAATTCAGGACTTCCTTGTAGACAGAATTCAACATGTCGCTATTAACGGAACAAAATCCACAGTTGTAAAGGCAATTTCTAAAGTATCTCAAGGTAGTATAATAGGACCATTACTGTTTACAATGTATGTAAATGATCGAATAGGAAGCGTCGGAAGCACTTGAAGACTGTTGACAGATGATACGGTTGTCTACAAGAAAGTAGCAACGCCAGAAGAAAGCACCGATTTACAAAATGACCAACAGATATATAGATACACTCATCTTCAGTAAAAACGGAACACCTTGAATTACTAGAGGTAGGATGTTCATATTCACAGGACATGTACGTTTGTAAGTTCTGCAGAAATGATTAGTATTTGAACCAGGTTGGCGCGAGGGTTAAAGGTCGACATCGAGATCGCAGCGCAATACCATCTACCGGTAAAATGCGCCCGCGGCTGTCTTTGTCACTATGAACTGAAGGTGTGACTCGAGCAGACGTGAAGGATGCCTCAGAACTGTACCGTCAGATCGGTGATTTTGAAAGAGGGCGCATTATTGGCATGAGAGAATGTGATGCATCCATCTGACCGAGCGAGGTGGCGCAGTGGTTAAACACTGGACTAGCATTCGGGAGGACAACGGTTCAATCCCGCGTCCGGCCATCCTGATTTAGGTTTTCCGTGATTTTCCTAAATCGCTCCAGGCAAATGCCGGGATGGTTCCTTTCAAAGGGCACGGCCGACTTCCTTCCCCATCCTTCCCTAATCCGATGAGACCGATGACCTCGCTGTCTGGTCTCCTTCCCCAAAACGACCCGACGCATCCATCTGAAAACTGCTGCACGTGTGGGACGAAGTGTTTCGGCAGCGCAACGCGTTGTTTCTCAGCTTCTTCTTTTTCCTTCTTACGTTGTTCGTCAGATTCTTTCTTCTCCTTCTTACGTTGTTTCTCATCTTCTTCCTTCTCCTTCTTACGTTGTTCATCAGCTTCTTCTTTCATTGATCGTAGGAAGCTCAGTATTGGGTTTACGTCATCTTTTTGATCCTCTTCAAACATGGGCGATGTAACTCTCGACACCTGGGCGCTAGAGCTCTGACGTGACCGAGCTGGCCTCTGTCTGCACTCGTTCGTTTGACTATAAACTTCTGCTACCGTCTCGACCTGTGTGCCTGTCTCTGTTCCATCCTCCACTTCACTATCATAATCACGGTCGCGACGTTGCTCTAAGATCGCGTCCAAATCACCTTCCTCATCAATGACCCTGTCGTCCTGTGCTGCTAAAAATGTGCCCATCTCATCTCCGAATCTATCCTCGTCAGTAACCTGCCTCTTATCCATTATGCAATCCTCTTTTGTTTTGGTTTCGCTCGATAATAGTCGTGCCTTACTTCTCGTGATCATTCATGAAAAAACAATTTTATCTAAAATTCATAATAAAAATCATCTACTCCCAATATTTTTTTCACATAGACATAAAATTTCAACAACGCCTCTCCAACGCTGTAATTATACGCACGATTTGTTGTGGTACAGAAACCGCACACAAACCCGACAAAGTGGGATGTGATATGGCACACCATCAAAGGAACACAAAAACAATGAACAAAAGAATATATACACTGAAAACAAAAACTGTAATCATGCGCCGCTTCTTAAAACTAAACGCGGAACTACCAAAAAAAACTTGGGTATAAATCAATAAAAAAAATTAAGCAAAAAAATAAATTCTGAATGTCCCTACTACTAATAATACTTGCTTATCAGCGATTCACAGGAAAGATCCGAGGCTGAGGGTCGCCATTTTATGCGAGGTGCCGGGGCTAGCAGTGTATTTAACACTAAATTCTTCTAGAATCTACATATGTAAATGATGCTCTAACTTCCCCCTATTCTAACTCCGACTTTTGCTGTTGCACAAGGTTCAAAAAAAAAATACGCGAACTGACTCTAATCAACCCTGCCAGTGGAGTAGAAGAGAGTTTGGCACCTGCAATAATTTAATTTGATAAATAAGTTAAATAAACGAAGGTTTCATTAACATAGTGAGGAATGATAGGGTTGCTCTACCGATTAACGGAATGAAAGTTCTGTCCAAAATAACAATATGATTTATTAAGACTAAACACAAAATAATAAACAAAAACACATGAAACATTTACAATACATCAAATTGGCTCAAATTGGATACTCAAACAAACGCTGTGAATGTGAAGTTGTCCTTAAACTAGATTGTGAGGATTATGACGAAGTGGTATGTGGAGCCAATTCCTTGCAACTCAAATCTGAAGAGAAAACACATAACCAACCCAACATTAATTGCTGCTACCCAAGACAGAACAAAGTTAGAAAAAGACGAACAGGCGCGCTCTGCTGAGCTCTGATTATCACCTAGGAAAAGCCCTGTCTGCCGGTGCTGCGGACATACCTTACCAATCTGTCTTCTTAACTGCAAGAACACGATTTGGCGTACCGGAGGCGATGGCTGGTTGCTTCCACGTCCTCGACCGAAAGGTGAGAGCCGACTACCTAGAGCACCCGTACAGGCCGAACACACAACATTCCCGCCCCCACGACAGTGGCTGTGGTTAAACGTTCCAATCAGCAACTCGAAAACCGGCGGAAAATTCCACTCTATTGCCGGAGCACTACCATTCCACCAATGGAGATTCTTGTCGCCAATTTCTGCGCTGATTTTGCTACGTCACGGAGCTATGCCCTGAGCAAGCCAATCACAGTTACTATTTTGCAGAAAGCGCGGGAATTTTCCCGCCACAACTGCCTGGGTACACAAGTCATTCCCACGCCTCGCTGGTAGCCCGCCAGAAAGTTTTTTCGCTAAGTTTCTGCGAAGTAACGGAACCTCTAGCCCAGCTGCTACTTCAAACCCCTCCGGGCGTGCCTTTTGACAATGTCGGCGTCTGCAAAGCATTCACTCGACTTCCTCACACCCGTCGGCTTAACCCTTTCCAGATCAGCAGAGCCCGCCTGTCACCGGACCACCCGGGTGACGAGAGACGCTGCGTGGGAAGTCCGCGTGTGAAGGAATAGCGACTTTTCACTGCATGCAATTAGAGAGGAAAATCGTAAGATAGAAATATGAGAGGGGGCTCATGCCACCCCTCAGCCTTAATCGCAGAAGTGCATTGGGGGTCCTAATCAGCATGACGCAGGTAGGTACTGGACCCTATCATACGCGCCATCACAGAATATTCCAATGATACTGTATTGACAACATGAGGAAATAGTGGATGAGAAGATACCAATAAAAGCCTGTGCACCACTGCTCTTTACTACACTGTATAATTTAACCACTAGCGTTCGTAGCGTTTACATATTGATATATAGGCAACTGCAGATAAGGCCGGCCGGAGTGGCCGAGCGGCTCTAGGCGCTACAGTCTGTAACCGCGCGACCGCTTCGGTCGCAGGTTCGAATCCTACCTCGGGCATGGATATGTGTGATGTAGTTAGATTAGTTAGGTTTACGTAGTTCTAAGTTCTAGGGGACTGATGACCTCAGATGTTAAGTCCCATAGTGCTCAGAGCCATTTTGAACTGCAGATAAGGAATTGAGTGTTGTTATAGATTGAGAATGCAGCTGAAAGTATTAAAGTGCGGTTTACGGAGGTGTAATGGAATGAACTGTGCAGTGTGAAAGCCTACATCAAGGAGCAGTTGACCTCTGAGTATCATCCGAGCCATCCTCCTCCGGACATTTACTGTGCTGCTCTAACTCTATCCATTACTCTGCACTCTGTGTGAAATCAGGTGACACATCCATTTATCTACAGTACTCCACCATTGAAAGCTTGTTTAGTCTACAGATAGTGTTATCCACTGCGTTGCAAAGATTGAACAGATGGATGCCTTGTGTTAAAGCTATGTACAGAGGCATTGCAGAGTATCTAAGTGTGGACATCGCGCATGTAGACGACTTCGAACAGTGAGTCAAAATGGTGCCAACGAAAACTAATGTACTGCCAACAAGTCTGAGAGAAATACATGCTGAATTCTGTGCTTACAAGAAGGCTTTACTCTCTATATTCTGTACTGGTGTTAAGATTAAGAAAGAACTTGTTAATGTGTATTCCTGTCTATGATTACTGAATAAAAATGTATATAACCAGCGGCCTTTGTGTCCGAGCGGTTCTAGGCGCTTAAGTTTGGAACCGCGTGACCGCTACGGTCGCAGGTTCGAATCTTGCCTCGGGCATGGATGTGTGTGATGTACTTAGGTTGGTTAGGTTTAAGTAGTTCTAAGTTCTAGGGGACTGATCACCTCACATGTTACGTCCCATAGTACTCAGAGCCATTTTCTGTATATAACCATACATGTGTTTTTTTATTTCTTACCTCTCATTATACGGCAAGTACTAAAGCTATTGCCACCAGTATTTTCACTACAAATATGCAACACCAGAAAATTATGCCATTTAACTAAATTCTCTGTAAAAGCCTATTGCACACGAGCACCTGACATAGTCGGTATCATGGAAGTGCATAGTGCTCATTATTTTCCATAAAAACCCATTGCACCCCAATACCTGACGTAGCAGGTATCATGGCAGGGTGGGTGAACATAAAGACTTTGTTGAAAGCGACTGGAGCTGTGACGGTGTGCAAGAATACCGGAAGAAGAAGAATGGCGTGTCTTTCCCGACAACATACGAGGGTTGGAGCTTCAATAGTGACAACTATTTACTTACAGATCGTACAAAATATATACGTGTTTCAAAGTTTTACTGACCTACAAAGTAGTCACCAGCATTGTGTATAACCCGTTGCCAGCGACGTGGAAGTCGTAGGATACTCTTAGCAGTGCCAGTTGTGTTGACAGTTCGAGCGGCGCGGTCTATTGCCCGATGAATTTGTAGCAGTTCTGAAGGGAATGCCGTGAAGTGTTTCCTTCGGTTTACAAATCGAGTTGAACTTACGGGGGTTTAAGTCAAGGGAGTGCAATATGTGGTACAGCACTATAGCACTTAGCAGCCCCATCATTCAAACAAATCAGTAACAGCTTGGACTGTCAGTGCTTGAGCATTGTCCTGCAAAATGATGGTCAGATCCTGCAGAAAGTGTCATCACTTCTGTCACTATGCTGTTCATTTTTGCAACACAACCTACGACTAGCTTAGAGAGAAGTGATGACACTTTCGGCAGGACCTGACCACCATTTTGCAGGACAATGCTCAAGCACCCACAGTGCAAGCTGTTGCTGATTTGTTTGACTAATGGGGCTCCTAAGTGCTATAGGCTATACCACCTACTGCACTCCCCTGACTTAAGCCCTCGTAAGTTCAACTAAGCAAACACTTCACGGTATTCGCTCCAGAACTGCTACTAATTCGTTGGACAGTAGACCGCGCCGCTCCAGCTGTCAACACAACTGGCACTGCTAAGAGTATCCTACGACTTCCACATCATTGGCAACGTGTTATAAACAATGCTGGTGACTACTTTGAGGATGAGTAAAGCTCTGAAACACATATCTATTTTGTACTAGCTGTAAATAAATAGTTGCCACGATTTAAGTTCTAACCCTCGTATGTGCAATAATTGTAAGTGTACCCAGCTGTGGCAAGACAAATCTTCTCATGTCGCTGCTAACACATCTGGATGGAGTCTGCTTTGAGCAAGTATGTGTGTTTTCAAAAACACTGTTTCAGACCAAATACCACCTATTACAAGAGATATTGCAGGGTGTAGATGGTGTGACACACATGACATTCAGTGAAAGCAGTGATATCCCTCCACTAGAAAAAGTAAAGCCAAACACAGTGTTCATAGTTGACGATGTTGCTGTGGAAAACCAAGATCAAATTAGGCGATTTTTCTGTTTCGGTCGCCATGTAGCTATTGATGTATTTTGTCTGAGCCAAACATATTTCAAAATCCCAAAACAGCTGGTAAGGGATAACGCAAATCTAATTATAGCATTAAAACTGGACAATCTTAATTTAAAACACATTTACCAGGTTCATGTAGGAACTGATATGTCGTTCAATGATTTTGTAAAGATATGTGCAGATTGTTGGAATCACTTATAGTATGGGTTTCTTGTTATTTATAAAACAAGAAAACTGAATCATAGCAGGTGTAGACGGAAATTCCAGGAATCCCTATGCATATATATGTAGCCAAACAACGAGGTGAGTACGTCAGCATATCATCACCACAGATAAATTCGCACGGACGCCAGGAGCTCAGTTTGATAGGATCCGTGTGCATAGACATGACATTCGCTTGTACATGGACGCGAAAACTCAGAATCTCGAACGTAAAGTTGGAGGCGTACGCAAGGAACTAGAGACGTTTTGTCAAAACCCTTCTGAGACTGAACAATACATTGAATAATTCAATCGAGAAGAAAGTAAACAACTTAACTGAAGGGGAAACATCTGTTATTGAGAACGAGGCATTGTATGAACGGGTTAACGCAATTGAAAAGAAAGTAGGCGAGTTAACTGAAGGGAAAATAGCTGTTACCGAGAAGGGGGAGCAGCATAAAAAGAAGAAGAGCGGATATATAAAACCTTACGCCGCACAGAAGTCCGGTTGTATACAACGAAATGTCGACTAAGCATAATGTCATCCAGGTACGGAAGCCCGTTTAGGAGAAGTTACGGTTGCTGAGGTTAAGGCATTTGAAGTGGGAGCAGGCACTGCGAGAAACTTTTAAACCAGTTGCTGAATGTTGTTCCTGAACGATGACGATGAGGTTATTGCCCATTGCATTAACCATTACAGCGACGTTAGGATCGACAAAAAATTCGGTGTCAGTGGTGAAAAAGCATACATGTTGGGAACACAGCCTATTAGTTTAAGTGAAAAAAAAATAACGAAAGAGATCGGCGATAAACAGTTAGAAAGAACACCCGGTCCACTGAAGCTTATTTTCCTAAGACCCACAAAAACTGTAAATTATTAGCCGAAATGTATCTTGAAATATTTCTTTTGACGGTCTGCGTATGAATGCAAAAAGTCGAAGTAACGTGAAATAAAAATTCACTACAAAACCTATTTTTGATGATAAAAAATTGCAATGGTATTGACATTGAGCATAAAAGAGTGAACAATCATCTCCCACAGTATATACAGGGTCGTCCATTGATCGTGACCGGGCCAAATATCTCACGACACACCTACACACACGGACCGATACCTGCACAAACTGTCAAACCACCACCCGAGCCAGAAAAGAGGCATGATTAGTACGCTCGTAACGAGAGCAGGACGAATATGTGAGCCTCAACACCTCAGACGAGAAATGCAACACTTGGAAACTGTTCTGAGGAGCAATGGGTACTCCACAAATTACATTAGAAGTGTAACAGAGCCAAACACTCGGCGAAGTAAGGAACCAGAAAAAGAAATGTCGGGTACGGCCTTTCTGCCATACATTCCCATAGTGACGGACAGAATCGGCCGTATATTGCGCAAACACGGCGTAAAGACGATTTTCAAACCGACAAGGAAGATCAAAGAGTGTCTTAGATCGGCGAAGGAGAAAAGAGACCCACTTGCAATGTCGGGAATATACCGTATACCATGCACATGTGGAAAAGTTTATGTCGGAATGACTGGACGGTCAATTAACACCAGGATCAAAGAGCATAAGCGACATTGCAGGTTGGGGCAGGTGGAGAAATCGGCCGTGGCAGAGCACGCACTGAATGAGACCGACCACGTAATAAAATTCGCCGACACGGAAGTTCTGGCTGTAGAGAAGCACTATCACACGCGCTTGTTCAGAGAAGCTGTAGAAATCCAAAAACACGCGAACAGTTTCAACAAGAAAGAGGGAAGCCTTAAGGTAAACGGATCCTGGCTTCCCGTACTTCAGCGAACGACCGTCGCAGGTAGCAAGAGGAGAACCGCACCGGAAATGACCGCGGAGAAGCCCTCGGACGTTGGCGCGCAGGTACGTATAGTCTGCGGCCGCGAGCTTGCCTCCAGTTCACCACCGGCAATGGAGGGTGAAGCTTTGACAATGCCAGCCACTCGTGCTGGCGAAACGTCAGAAAAATCATTAGATGAACGTCGGCCGAAGAACCCGAGACAGAAGCCAATAGGCAGTTCGTCAACAAGTGGCCACGAAAGCCTTAACAATTTTGTATTACACTTAATGCTTTGGTATTCCTGTTCCAGGAAATACGATATGAACTTAATGGGATAGAGACTGAGCGGACACGAAATTTCGGCATAGTATAAACCCATAAAACATATATCTCATCACCATCCTCGGATTTGAATGATTTAGCAAATGTAGGATGGTTCATAGACGAGGCTGTGGGCCGAACAGCAGAAGATTACCGCCGATATAATGCATGCATACCTCTAAAATTATTATAGATATTAAACAGCAGCTTATTCTGGTACGGAGTGCAACAGATAGCAATTCAAGGAGCTCAAGAGGAGAATGAGATTATCATCAATAAAATTATATGGAAAATGCCACACGTCACTGTGGCAGATGAGGAGCGTGTGATGCTTTTAAAAATTCCGTTAACTTTCCGCTCATGGGAGGTTTTTGAATACACGGTGCTACCAACTGCGAGCAGACAAACATGGGCTATTAAAATCTCCATGCAGCTGGAAACGCCGAGATTCATTATACTTGCATTTCAGATAAATAAATGGGGGAATTTAGAAAATGATTACAACTGTAATTTAACTATAGCCAGATCCTACTTGAATTCAGAATTACATCCACATGACAGTTTACTACTACAGTAGGTCCAGAGCGTATACAGTCTAGCACTTGAAATGTATGCCAAGTTCTGTGCTTCTTACTATGAAAGTGTTAAAGAGGAAGGAGACCTACTTAGTCCACGGAAATGCCAAGAGCTGGCGCCTATAATCGTAATAGACTGTTCTAAGCGGAATGAGATGATTAAATGAGGACCAAAAGTTGTACGAATTGAATTTGAATCCTCATCAAATTTCCCAGAACACACTGCAGTGTATGCTCTAGTTCCACGTGACAGTGTGATTAACTATTGTCCACTAACTAGTGATGTGCAGCGTGCTGTATAAATGACCAAGTACTGTGCCATGCCCAGAGCATTTCACAATGACAGCTTGCAATGTGAAAGTCGTTGCCGACATTCAAGGTTTCTGTGATGATGAGTGTAGACAATTCATATTTAAAAATGTTACACTCATGGCATACATGCAAGATGCTGGTATTATAGAAACATTGTCAGCAATAATTGCATCCCCGAGGCCTTTCAAGTATTACATCTTATTCAGACATAAATATTCACAGTACTAATACAGCTTTACATCCACAAATCTTGTTTTTACAACACACGAAATAGTGCTGCTTTTAAATTCACTCTTGTTACTATTTGAATTTGTTTTATTCATAGTTCTTGGTTTCAAAAATAATAGTACTGGTTGAATTTTTTTTACTTTACATTGCAGTACTGTTTACAGCTATTGCAGAGGTATAGTTCCTCTCACACTAATACTATTAATAGTTACATTTATTTATACTTTTAACTGGGTGGCTGTAAACGTTTTCCGTCTCAAGCAGCTGAAATAATTTTATAATAAAATGAAGCAGATGGCCCTAAAATGTTCGTCCCAAACAGCTGCGCTATAGTGAACTGGGTGGAACTCAAACTTGAAACTAGTATGACCTGGACAGCTAGTGGCAGGTGAAACTTAAAAAGGAATCTACACTCCTGGAAATTGAAATAAGAACACCGTGAATTCATTGTCCCAGGAAGGGGAAACTTTATTGACACATTCCTGGGGTCAGATACATCACATGATCACACTGACAGAACCACAGGCACATAGACACAGGCAACAGAGCGTGCACAATGTCGGCACTAGTACAGTGTATATCCACCTTTCGCAGCAATGCAGGCTGCTATTCTCCCATGAAGACGATCGTAGAGATGCTGGATGTAGTCCTGTGGAACGGCTTGCCATGCCATTTCCACCTGGCGCCTCAGTTGGACCAGCGTTCGTGCTGGACGTGCTGACCGCGTGAGACGACGCTTCTTCCAGTCCCAAACATGCTCAATGGGGGACAGATCCGGAGATCTTGCTGGCCAGGGTAGTTGACTTACACCTTCTAGAGCACGTTGGGTGGCACGGGATACATGCGGACGTGCATTGTCCTGTTGGAACAGCAAGTTCCCTTGCCGGTCTAGGAATGGTAGAACGATGGGTTCGATGACGGTTTGGATGTACCGTGCACTATTCAGTGTCCCCTCGACGATCACCAGTGGTGTACAGCCAGTGTAGGAGATCGCTCCCCACACCATGATGCCGGGTGTTGGCCCTGTGTGCCTCGGTCGTATGCAGTCCTGATTGTGGCGCTCACCTGCACGGCGCCAAACACGCATACGACCATCATTGGCACCAAGGCAGAAGCGACTCTCATCGCTGAAGACGACACGTCTCCATTCGTCCCTCCATTCACGCCTGTCGCGACACCACTGGAGGCGGGCTGCACGATGTTGGGGCGTGAGCGGAAGACGGCCTAACGGTGTGCGGGACCGTAGCCCAGCTTCATGGAGACGGTTGCGAATGGTCCTCGCCGATACCCCAGGAGCAACAGTGTCCCTAATTTGCTGGGAAGTGGCGGTGTGGTCCCCTACGGCACTGCGTAGGATCCTACGGTCTTGGCGTGCATCCGTACGTCGCTGCGGTCCGGTCCCAGGTCGACGGGCACGTACACCTTCCGCCGACCACTGGCGACAACATCGATGTACTGTGGAGACCTCACGCCCCACGTGTTGAGCAATTCGGCGGTACGTCCACCCGGCCTCCCGCATGCCCACTATACGCCCTCGCTCAAAGTCCGTCAACTGCACATACGGTTCACGTCCACGCTGTCGCGGCATGCTACCAGTGTTAAAGACTGCGATGGAGCTCCGTATGCCACGGCAAACTGGCTGACACTGACGGCGGCGGTGCACAAATGCTGCGCAGCTAGCCACTATACGCCCTCGCTCAAAGTCCGTCAACTGCACATACGGTTCACGTACACGCTGTCGCGGCATGCTACCAGTGTTAAAGACTGCGATGGAGCTCCGTATGCCACGGCAAACTGGCTGACACTGACGGCGGCGGTGCACAAATGCTGCGCAGCTAGCGCCATTCGACGGCCAACACCGCGGTTCCTGGTGTGTCCGCTGTGCCGTGCGTGTGATCATTGCTTGTACAGCCCTCTCGCAGTGTCCGGAGCAAGTATGGTGGGTCTGACACACCGGTGTCAATGTGTTCTTTTTTCCATTTCCAGGAGTGTATTTACACATCCACTAACACAGTCATACACGCACATGAGGTGCAAAAGAGAGAAATAGGGTTAAGTATTTTTCCTTCTGTTACAATTTTTTAACTTTTTTGAGATTTTAGTCCATTTTAATATATTTATATATAGCACATATTAAACTTTTTAGTAAATTTTATAATTTTTTTTCCAATACATGCTGCTTATATATTCATGCATTGATATTATGCTACCTACTTAGAAAACAAATAAACAGAATATATTTACACACAATCATACATATTTCCACAGACATCCACATTCAAACGCACTCACAAGCGTACATACAGACACACATAAGCACTCAGACAAGCAGTCTCAGCACAGCATACATCACACACATACACTACTTACACTATGATAAAAGGGCCATACTATTAGGCACAAGCTCTCACTCAGCCACTCATTTACTCTCTCTCTCTCTCTCTCTCTCATTCACACCATCGGAGTTCCCCACCCCCTGTTTTGCTTCAAGTAAAAAGTGTGAGTACGGGACTGTTTCGACCCCGTCATCACAAATGGCTCTTTTACCGTCATGAGGTGACAGTCCGACTTAAGAATGCAGCACAGTGTACACATCGTGACCTCGCGGTCGAATACTAGTACTTCGTTGTACCAAATGCGGAGGTTGCGGAGGAGCACCACGAACACCATCGCACAGGCACTGCAAGTAGTCTTCGACCGTGAAGACACGTGATGCCGCACGTCGCACACCATTAGCCCGCCTCTAGGTGGCTTCATCTATTGTACGATGTGCATACATTTTGGGTCTTAGACCCAAAAACTCCACAATTGGCAATCCATCCCCCTCGTCTTTCATTAATCCCATAACTTTCTTGTTCTCAGTAACAATACCGTAAGGATTATCGGCTGCGTATCCCGGTGTGTCGGATGCATTACCGTGACACCTAACTGCTTCATATGGATCGCAGTTCTTCACACAATAGATGAAGATATTTGTATCCATAAAAAGTAACTTTGGTTCCACGAAATGGGTTTTGGCAAACTCATAGTGGGAGCGGTACATGTGGAATTTGGCGATGTCCCGTATA